>NW_005054539.1:564915-622322 GCF_000277835.1 Geospiza fortis | reverse complement strand
GAAAACAGCATTAAACCTTTGTTTTCCCACTTTCAAATAAAGCTTTTATTTTATATTTTCTGATTGTGGCACCACTGTTTCCATTGCACTCTTTCTAATGACATTTAGGTCTTTTCCCTGACTGCCATAATTTAATTTATTGCTAGTATGTATACATGCATGAATAGTTCAGATTTCATTTCCTAGATAGTAATTTGCACTTCTGGCATTTAATTTCATTTGCTGTTGGGCTGTATGTTTTATAGTTTCTGACTGGCTTTTCCCTCAACAAAACGCTGCCAGCTTGAAATAATTGGTATGGGAAAAGACTGCACACATGGATTATGTATAAAGGGACTTAATTGATTAGCTTTGCAAAAGATCCAAGCTTTGCTTGGTGTACCTTTGCTCCAGTTTAGTCAATGATACTGAATTTTTAAGGGTGTCTCAGACCATCACAAAAATACCTTCTCTTTTCTCATGGGGGTGGATGCTCAGTTTTCCTGGGTATAAACTCACTAGACTGCACTTTGTAATTCTTGAAATATGGCACAAAATCCTCAAAGTTTTCAGAATTTTGCCTTTGGATGGTGTTTGGTGGGGGTTTTTTATACTGAAGGTGTTTTTTCTGTCCTTCTCTGCCTTATTGCAAGACAGTAAAATGCCAAATTAAATTATAACTGCCATAGGGTTACATAACAGTATTGCTTTAGCTTTTCAATATATTCTTTTTTTATTTGTATTTGATCATATAATAATCAAAATTCACTCTGCATTCTATGAAAAATTTAGATGACAACCTAATATAATATAGTGGTCATTTTTTCAGTAATAGAGTAGAGGAAATTAAAAAGTGTCTTGTGTGACTCATAAAAATTATCAGGTCACTTCTAAAATAATTACTTCATAAAATTACCCAAAGGAGAAGTTCTGCTGAACGTTTCTGCAGAAGCTTTTTAAATCAAAGAAATATTTCTTCAGTTTAGAATTGTCAAATTATTCACACAGTACTGTATTTTTTTCCCCTTTGTGCTTTGGCCCAACACTTGAGAAGAAAATTATGAATGTAAATGAATACAAATCAATAGGAACACTGTTTTATTATTTCTCTGGGAATTTCTTTACAATTTGAGAGCAACTTGCTACAAGTTGAGCAGATGATTAAAGTTAACCTTGATCTTTAGCCAGCTAGGTTGGCTTACATTCTATCAGCAAGGGAATTAAATTTACTCGGACACATTTTAATTGGCATTTATGCAACATGTACTCACAGATGCGGAATTCATTGAGAAATACTGAGTGCCATCTGTTTAACTCTATTTCCTCTCTATTAAAGTATAATAAAATAAGGCCAGGTCCTTCTGGCTTGCTAATATATTTATCTTTCAGAATACAATATTTTAATTACCACGTCAATAATGTGTTATTCTGTGCTGGATATTAATTTCTGTGTATAATTAAAACTAACCTTATTTTCTGTGCTCTTTTTCATAGCTGTTTCCTCTGAAACTTTTGTATCTGACATCAAATGTCTTTAAAAATAGTGGATGGTTGTTTCAGTGATTGCTGAGTGTAGGTGCTACTAATAGATTCACTAATAGATTCAATAATTATTTTCCATAATTTCCAGTTATGGAAAATATTATTGAAGTAACCAAATAATATCAAGTTCATTTCTGAAGAACTTGGCTGCCGTTAAAGACATCACTGATTGTTACTGACTAATCATTTTGACTAAAGTAAACATGTATAAATTGTAAATAAATTTTATTTAGTGATAAACAACACATTCACATGTTAGTGCTCCACATGTATTTGGGAATGTGAGAAACAAAAGATGTTTTGATTTTGTGGACAGTGTGGGAATACATATCTATATATATATGTGTGTGTGTGTGTGTAAAAAGTATTCACATACTATTTTCCAACCTCATATGGTAAATGTAACAAAAAAAATAAATGTTTTTCATAAATGGACAAAGGTGTTTTCAATCTCTGGTACCTCATGTGGGGCTGGATGCTCTTATTGCATTCTAGGCTGGGGTGAATTTGGGCTCAACTGCTTCATTCTGACTCAGATGGTCCCTGGTGCAAAATCCCAGGTAACACAAAGCAGTGCTCAATGTAGGTCTTGTAATTGCACCCCTCCACTCTTCGGTAAGGAAGTAATAAAAAAGGCAATTCCCATTCTGTAAAAAATACGTTGTTAGTGTTACTTAAGGTCTTTCAGGTTTTTTTTTCCTGTTGTGTTTTGCTTTTGGTGAGCTTTTGCCTTGGTTTGGGTTTTTACCTGAACACTGTTCATGCACTTTTACCAAATTCAAGACCTCTTCCCTGTTTTTGGCATTTAGAGGGAGAACTGACTGATCGCTCTCTGATTGAAAAAAACTTTTAAGCATATCTAAACTTATGATTGCTCCAGAAACACTGCAACATGCTTAAGCACTTTTCTAACTTAGGTTTCAATATTTCTGTTTTATTTTTGCATTAATGGACTCATGGAACATACAAATTTTCATGATGAGGCACGGCAGGTTCCTGGTTTTTTAATTTAAAAATTATAGTTGTCTCTAAATTAGTTACCTTTCCTTTGCATTCTTACAGTAGAAGTGTTTAATGCAGTAAGAGTTTTCCAAACTGTTTAGATCATACTTCTACTTGTGCACATGCCACTCTTTTTGAGCATTGTGGTTTCTTGAATGAGAATTTTTTTTTTAAATGATGAAATGTTCATATTAGTTCTCTGTTGGATTTTCATGTTTTTCTACTTTACCTTAAATCAGCTTTTGAATTCATTTAGATCTGTGTTACAGGAAAATGTAAAACTCGCAGGGGGTAAGGAGATTAGGACATGGAGTACAGGAAGTTAATAAGGTGAAAGAACTATGGGAACATCTAACCATGAAATCACCTACCCTCTCTCTTTCTCTTTTGTTTTTTTCACTATATCTTCTTTCCACCTAAGGCTTTCTTTGCAGGGTAAGCTGGCTGATATTTGAGTGTAATTTTTTAGATTATACAGATAATTTGTGAAATTTTCCTGTTGTACTTGTGCAAGATACTTGCCTTTCATAGTGTGTTTGTGGTGCTGTCTTTATGTAAAACCTGCTACAACAGAACCTTAGCTTTCATCGTTTCTCTGTGGTGGGTTATATTGAAATAATAGTAATTCCCCTGCATACTATGCAATTAGCCTTGCTAGATGATATTGGATCCACAGATTCAGTTTCAAAGGAAAGGTTAAGACACCATAAGGATCTTTTTTCCTTTGAAGTGTGCTGTGGAGACTTCATCTGGGGATGAAAGGGTGCTGACTTCTAGGCCAGTTGGGGCTTAAAGGAAGAATGCTCATCTCAAATATGGGCAAATGAGATTGTTTCCATCTCTCTGCAAACAGTGCCCTATAAAACAATGATGCTTCAAAGAGATGAAGAGTTAATCAGATAGATGTTGATGGATACAGCAGGTTCACTGTCCAATCAGAGTGTAGGAAAAGAAAAAAAACCCGACAATCCCTTCTGGAAAAAAATAATAATATAAAATATACATGTATGTAATAGGATTTTTTGATATTTATTTCTTGTTACCAGCAGTGCAAAGCTAAGACTATTCCCACTTGAGAAGTATCTTTTTAATTATCCATCTGTTTTTCCCTTACCTTTCATTATTCTGTCTGAATTGGTGGTTCTGTGTGCTTCAAATGGTATGTAGATTAATTTCAGTTCTGGAAGTCTTAAATTATTTATGCTGTTTGGGAATAATGTGCATTCCCATTGTTTACAGCTCTGGTGTTTCTGATTATGTAGCATCAGTCTTGTTTTGCTGAGAGTGTCCTCTGTTGATTAACTCTCTAGATAGTTTGATAATGGCCCATATCTAAATGGTGTATATACAAATCCCAATTGTTTCCATGAACCTTGGCAGAGTTTAGTGAGGTATTTTTACTGGGTTTTTTTAGATGAATATGTATAGAGCTACCCCTTTCCTCTCTAAATTGTTTTCCTCTCAGAGGTCAGATAGTTTTGTCTGTGATACAGTTTTATATGTTAGAATAGCAAAGGCTACCCAGGCATGATGTGTACAGATATAGTGATAAGAAAAGATTGACACAATAATGGGAATAAATCCTAGTGGCACTTCTAACTTCTGATAGCCAGTGTAACTTTTATAAATTCTTTATAACTCCCTTTTTTACCCCCTGCTTACTGTTACACTCTTAAGGGTTCCCATTTTAGACCAGGCCCATCAATTCAGTGGACTTGTGGTTATATAATACTATTTCTGTGGCTTTAGTAAGGACACAGCAGATATTCTTCTTCCTCCCAAAAAATCTAAAATAAACAAATAGGTTTTAACAGGTAGCAGTAGTGCACAAATATTGTGAATTTAGTACTACATAATACTCTAAGAATTTCTGTTCTGAGATAAGTATCTCATTGCTGTAAAACCAAAAAGAAATACAGCAAAGACCAAGTACTTTTATATGCACCTTACAGTTTGTATAAACACTAGGAATGTCTACTATTTAAAAGCATTTTCTGCCTGAGCTAACTGTATTGTCTCAGTCTGAAAGTTCAGGAAAGCTTTTGAGTAATGATTTGTAGTAATCTACTGAAAGGTGCCAATGAATTTCATTCAAGCACACAAACAGCAGCAAAGCAGATTTTTCAGCAAAGACAGTATCTCTTTTTGGTTTAGATTCTCATATATAAATGAACATGGCGACTTTGAAAGTTCTTGTTTGCTGGTTTGTGTTTTCTTGTTTCCTGACAAGATAAAGTATTGCTAGTTCTCCTGTATGCTCTCTCTGTGTGCAGAAAGAAGTTTCAAAGTAGTGCAACCCAAAAGAGGTGTATTTATAGAAAGAAACATTTTTCCTGAAACGTAATGTCCGCACTGTGCATGTTTCAGGAAGACTCTAGGTGGGTCTTTTGGAACCTGGTGTTCATCTTCTGGTCTAGTTTCATCCATCACCCACTGAAGTTTTAATTTACTGGAAAGTCCTGTAACAACAAAAATATGTTGTCACACTGCGTAGCAGAAAAACAAGTGTAAGGATTTTGGCAATCCAGATAATTTTTGAGGGTTGCTTCCCTGCCCCACTCCTCTCCCACTTAAATCAGTTGTTTCTTAGTGAAACAACTTAGTGAAGTATCCTGTTTGCCAAAATTAATAGCAATGAATTTACTTTGTTAAAACCATCCTGAAAAGGTATGACATTCATATTTCGGCATCTACTGATAGTCCAGACCAAGTCTCATGTTTTCAAGCTTACTTTTTGTGCCTAAACACAGAAAAGAACCAGGCCACTAAACTGACTTGAGAATTGATTCAGAGTTCATGGAGAAATGAAAGGATCCTGCTCTTGCACGACACCACATTTGCTTTTTCTCTCTATAACAATTCTGAATGAAAATCTAGGAAATTAACCTGGAGGGGCTGCTCAGCAGTGGTAGGAATTGAATTAACAGAGTTGGTAGGTCATTGTGGAGGGTACCATACACTTCACAGTTCAGGTTTGTAAGGGCAAGGGAAATTTAGCGTACGTGCTTCTGCTAAGGGTACCCATGCTCATATGGAATCAAGAAAAAGTGTGGTCTTTTGAGTTTAAGTTTCATCATTTATAGCTAGAAACACCAAAAGCAAGGGGAAAGATAACTGTCAAATTACTAAAATTTCATGTTACCACTGTAGTTTCCTGGGAAGTTTTTGAGGAGTTGCGTTGTACTGCAGTTTCTCCCAGGCTGTGAAAGAAAGGGAAATGCAATCTTTATTTCTTTGCACATACTTCCCCCATAAGTACTCACCACCTTGATACTTCTTGCCTTTCACAGCTGTTTCCATTGAGTTGGTTTGCTTTGCCTTGGATGCATTTATAAGTTCCTATTTCATACAGTCTAAGCTCACTTGCAGTGATCCATGCTCCTTTTGCTTTGGTGGAGAGTGCTGATGTGTTGTCCTGCATGCCACAGCCAGCCCACTGTGCCTGAGAGCATCCCAAAGTTGGACACTGGGGGATGCCAGCACCTCTTTTGTGGCTGTTATTAAAGATGCTATCTTTGGCTGCAACACTGAAGTTATGCAACTTAATGTTCCCTGTGTAATAAAGTATTAATGAAAACACAGGGTAGAAGACAATGAATGGGACATGATATAAAAGGAAGCATTTAATCAAAATTAAAATCTTCAGTAATGAAATCTGTCTGGCTGTATGCATGTTGGTGTTCATGCTGAGCATCGCCCTCTGTTTCCTTTTGTTAATTCTGATTCAGACTTCTGGCTGCTGCCCTACCACATGGGGGGATCCACAACTCCATGCACTCCTTCTTGCCAGCAGTACAGCAGACTCTGCTAACAGGCAATGTTTCTCTGATTTTTCCTCAGTAGCATTTGCTGCACATTAAATACTAACATATTGATCAACTGGCACTTTGCCTTCGAATATCTCATAGGGACTGAAGCCAGCATGAGAGTCCAAATGTAGAAGTACTTTTCTGTATGATTTTACTGTCTTTTGCCATTTACTATAGCATATAAATCTCCAAGAGCTGCAGTTCAGAGTTCCAGCTTGGTGAATTTGGTGTGTCTGTTTGCTTTCAAAACCATTTTTCATTATTTTAGCTATTAACTTTGCTACTGTTTGCAATGCTCTTCGTAGAATTTTATTATATTTGAAGTCTTCAGATGGTTTCCTAAATTATAAGATGTCACTGTAAATCATAAAGACATCTGTCTTGAGATTTTTCAAATTCAGAACAATAAAATAATCGAGTGTGTGATATTTTGCCCTGCCTTTGTGTAGTGGGAAAGCAAAATGATTAATTTCTTAGAATGCGCCTGAAATAGAACAAATGTTTGCCTGTACCATTTGGCATCTAACTGAAAGCAGTTAATTGAATTAGATGAGGACTATATTTCTCTGTGACCTCTGTGTAAGGCTGTCTGCCATTTTCCCCTGAGGTGATTTCCTGCATTGTTTTCTAAAACCAGCAAAAGTAATTTGGAAATTATATGATATTTGGCATAAATGTAATTTTGAAATGGTTTCTCCATTTCTACCGTGGCAATCTCTTGTCAATTTATGTCTCGAATGTTTTAGGATGTGAAAGACAAGACAGCATTACCACAAGGAGATGCAGTCACACATTGGGGAATGCAGGGTATAATTGATGAAACATCTACTATCTAACTGAGGTATATCCAGCTGTATAGCAGTCTGGAGAGCTGAACAAAGACAGTGGAGCTCTGTGGTTTTAGATTCTGCCAAGACAATAAAATTGTATACAACAAAAGAACAATAGAACAGAAGAAGAGTGTGTGTAATAGTTCAGCAACATTTCTCAGCTGTGTGGCCTTGCTGTGGTGTGTGGTGCCAGCAAATGCTGTTCTTATCTCTGCTGTTATTTAGAATGAGCCACTCAGCCATATGAAGTGCCTGCATCTTGCCCCCTCTGACTGATGTTTCAGGCTTGACCTCATGTGTAATGGGGGAATATAATTTTCCGGAATATTAAAGAAGCGACTTAGCTGTTTGAGTGTGATAATGATACTGTATATTCTCTGATATTAAAATGTCATTTTTTTTCAACCACTTTAAGAGCATAATGGGGATTTTTTTTCATGGAAATAGGGTCCTTTCATAAAATGTTGATGGTAGTGGTGCAGTTATAACACCCTAGAATTTGCATGCTAAGCAGAAGGACGGGGCTAAAATTGCTGTGTGGAGGCAGCACCTTTAGCAGAACACTAACATAGGGCATATGCAGATTTAGAACTACTGCAGAAAAATTCTTATCAAGGGCATGGAAATCTTTATTTCTTCGCACATTTCTCCTCTTACAAGTTTTTAACTCCTTCAGAGAGAAAGGATGATTATAAGCAAACATACAAGTATGGTCAGCATTTAAGTCTTTCATGTACTACAGGAAAAGTGATGCCAGCTTCCTTGGCAAGACTCTGGAGCAGTTGCTTCTCCTCTTTTAACAGCACAGGTTAAAACAAATGAGGTTCCTTCAGATTTGGCCTACTGAGGGAGCTTCCATCCTAGGAACTATGGGAACAGTGTGGTTTTTCACAACACAAGCCAGCATAGCTTGCTATTTGAGAGAAATACCTTTAAAATCAATTGCAATCTAGCTTCATTTGCCATTCTACCTTTAACCTTTCATTGACAACCAGATAGATAATTGCTTCTGTCCTTTCTACTTGAATTTCTTTATTCTGAATTAGATGACAGAGACATTTCTGTGTCGGTTCTTGTATTCTTCCTTGAAAAATAACTCTCTTCTGCTTGTGAAATAAGTTTGGTGAGTAGTTAAGGAAAGCACTGGAGTTCTGGTGAAATGTATTCTCACCTTTTCTTTTTCCTTGTTTGGTCTTACATCTCTTCTTTGATTTCAGTTATCTCTTTATGATGTATTTGGATGACCAAGACATGCAACCTCCTAATCTGGTTCTTTTTCTCCATTATAATCTGATCTGAAGGAAGGCCAGTGCAGCTAGCAGCTCCTTGCAAACTAAACATCAGAATCTTTGTTTGCAGTGCATTACAGAATGCACACAGATCCCTGGATATAAAGATGCACACCCTTTTTTGCCTTATGAAAACTAGTGTGTGGTATTCTTGGCTGAGCTGTGTCTAAAACCCCTTGGTTTGTGTCTGTAAATTTGGAAATATGCTGTGTTAGTCACGCTGAAAATACTGTCTGTAATCCAGTACAATTCAAATAGCCCCAAAACAAAATGTAGAATCTACTACTACTACTACTACTGCTACTACTACCAGAAAATACCTGAAAATTTTTAATATTTATGACAAGTGAAAGGAAATAATCTCTGCAGCCTGTAGAAATTAATTTATTCTTCCAGGAGGTAAATTCTTACTTACAGTTAGTAGACGCCTTGTCCTGGAGCATAATATGTGGAAGACATTGAGAGGGATTGCTCTTCCTACACAGTCAGTCAAATTAATAATTAGGTTCCCTTCTCCTTATCTATTTTCAATTTTCAATCAACCTAAGGGATACTCTCAGAGCCGCGTGCCTGAGGCATCACAGATCCTTCAGGATTTAATTAGGTTTCCCAGTGCTGCAGCATGCTCTCTGAGGCCTGTCAGTTACCCTTTCTCACAGGAGTTAAAATTACTCTTTATATGACTTATCAGATTTGGTCATTTAATTGATTCTCAATTCATCATCTAATCCATTTACAATTTCCTTTCCACACATGGAGATACTGTTATAGGCTGACAGCTATGCTGCCCAGTAAGATTCCAGGCAATACTTAAACCCCAAATCTTAAATGAGTGAAATAAATTCAGACATTCTGAGTGGTTTCCATAATTTTTTGTAATGGTTTTCAGTAACTTTCAGCCAATGGTTTTTAAAGAATTCTTTTTTTATTTTCTTGGATCCTGCTTCTTAAGCATGCCTTTCTTTCTATTAACAATTGGGAGTTTCTTAATGACAGTAATGAATAGCAATAAATATTTTTATTTTAAAGTCTTTCTATGCAGTCATAATTTTATTGCCAAATGCCTAAATATTTAATTGCTTTGCAGTGTAACATATTGCTTGATTCAAGAATATGACATGCATTTGCCATCAGCACCTTTTAAATATGTGATCCAGTTGGTGCAGCAGTCCTTGATTTCCTCCTACTGCAATGGATTAGAAGCAGGGTGGTCTTTTATTTGCTGACATGTATTGCTGAGTGTCTCAGGGAATGACACTTTTCCAGAGATGGTAGTTATTAACCTTCAATAGATACATATATCCTAATTTGATGATGCTGTATTGAATCATCAAATGGTTTAGTTTGGAAAAGACCTTTAAGCTCATTGAATCCAGCTGTTAACTCTGCACTGACAAGTTCACCACTGAACCATGTCCCAAGTGCCACATGTGCACGTCTTTTAGATCCTTCCCGTCATGGTGACTCCGCCACTGCCCTCATCAGCATCTTCCAATGTCTGAACACCATTTCAGTGAAGAATCTTTTTCCTAATAGCCAACCTAAACCTCCAACTTGAGGCTATTTCCTCTTGTCCTGTCCTGTCTTGTTAGCTGGGGGCAGAACCCAACTCTCACCTGGCTGAAACCTCTTGTCAGGGAGCTATAGAGAGTGATAAGCTCTCCCCTGAGCCTCCTTTTCTCCAGGCTAAACACCCACAGCTCCCTCAGGTGCTCCTCATCAGACTTGTACTCCAGTCCCTTCCCCAGCTCCACTGCCCTCCCCTGGAGACAATCCTGCACCTCAATCTCCTTGGAGTGAGGAGCCCAAGATTGGACATAGGATTCAAGGTGTAGCCTCATCATTCACTGCCATGTACAGGGGGACAGTCACTCCCTTGGTCCTGCTGGTCACTCTATTCCTTGTTCAGTCCAGGTGCCATTGGCCTTCTTGGCCGCCTGAGCACAACCTGGCTCATGCTCAGCTGCTGTCAGCCAGCACTGCCAGGTCCTTTTTGGATGGGCAGAGAAAAAACAATCAATCAAAGCCATGATTTTTTTGAGAGAATCTGTTTTAAAACAACTTAAAGGCTACAGTAATGGAGACAGTACATTTTGTTAATGTTTTAGAAGTGTCTGATTTCACTGCTGCTGTTTTCTACATCTGTCACTTATATTTAGCTCTGTTGTCTTGGTACTGTTTGTCAGTGCTAAAACAAAGCCATGTTTCTTTGTTGCTTTGACTGTCAGTGCTCTCTGCTGGTGTCATCAGCCAGGTGGTGCTAATAATGTTGTACTAAATTACATAGGCTGGTAACATGAACTTAATGCTGCTTTCTGACACCTTTAATCTGTTAATGCTCTTACAGCAGAATGTGGTGTAAGATTCAGTAAAATCTTTAGCAGATCTGCGTGTTTGATGAGAGGCAATTTCCCATTGCTGGAAATTCTGCGTTACTCTGCCGGGTAGTAGGAATGCAAGTTTTCTGAACCTAAGCATTCTGTATATACCGTTCACTCTTGAATTAATTCTTTGAGTAATTCTTTTTCATTCATTCAAGTTATGCTATTCTTCAGCGCTCTTAACTCTTCCAAATGTAAATTTCTATGTGCCTCTTACAATGTCTACCAAAATCTAAAATGTGGTGTCATTTCAAAATTAAAAATAAATCATTGACAATATAAGGACAAGCATAATAAAAGAAGGCGGTTCTTAAATTGTTTCAGTGTCTAAAAGAAAGGCCTTTTGAAATATTTTCTTGCATTCATTAACCCTTCAGTTTCTTCCATAGTGACGTCATGGAGGAAGTATTTATGAACAAGCTGTTTAAACTAAATTAGTTCATCTCAGTAATAAATAAATTAGAAAAACCACGCTTGTTTTACTGAGGGGTTTTAATTTTAATGGTTGTTTTCTTTCTCTAAAGGAGATCTTGAAACAGAAATATGTATAATGTTGTGACCTCAATAACATAGACTCAGGTAAAAGTCTGAACTAACTCATACAAATACAAGTGACTGCTAAGCAAAAAGCCTTTTGATTTTAAAGTACTTTTCTTTCTTCAGACTTTGGGCTGGTAAAGTTTGCTAATGGGCAGAGTTTAAAGCAGAGCAGGACAGCACCGTATGAATAGATGATGTTGAATGTGTGGTCACAAATGTATAGCTAAGGATTAGAAGTCGATCTCTGCCGTGCTGGTGTCAGTTGGTGGTCATTGCTTTAGAATCAGCATCTTTGCAGTGAGCAGCCTCCTCTGTCTGGAAGCTGTTTGCTGTGAATTCTCACACTGTACCATCAAGAGGGGCTGTGCTCAGAGCAGTGGCCACATGTCCAGTGCTCATTTGGTTTTTGAGGCTCAGAGAAGGCTGAGAGAATATCAGAGATGTGGATACTGAACTGATTGGCAACTGCCTGCCTGCATTAAACTTTTGTCTGACTGAGCAGGGGTAGCAAGAGGTCAGAGTGCTGCAAGGTAGGAAACATCAGAGAACTGGAAATTATGGAAGTGAGGAGCCCTGGGCATGCTGGCAGTGACTTCCAGCCTCTTGGAGCCTTGTGGAAGTGTAGACATCTTTTGAAGCATTCCATGTGGCACTGCTGGACTTGGTCACTGCATGGAATTATTGCCTGCAATACATGAGTGGTCTTGTTAGATGATCAAAACAGTATTTTCTGACTATTTATAGCTCTACTCCTTCTGTTCCATTTTAATGACTATGTATTTTAGTTAACACCAATGTTGACCTGGTTTTAACACCTTCAGAAAGGAGAATAAAACATTTTTTCAGGGAATAAGCTTTTAACATTTTATGGCTGCATGGAGGCTTTTATGGAGGTCTCTTCCGAAATATTACTTCTCATTTATAAATGATCAAGTTTTTTGGTCAAACCAGGTAACAGTTTAATGAGGTCTAGAATATAATATAGTAATACATGGGTTGACTTAAATTTGATAATGCATACCTTTGTTTGTTTCTTTTTTGCTTAATTAGGTGCTCTAACACTTTCCTGTTAGTGGCATGCATGTATTAAAAATTATATCCTGACATCTGTATAAATTTCATGCCAGCAAAGTCTTTAAACAAGGTACCATAATTCTGGCTGATGCTTAAGTTAGTTGTAATTAAAATTAAGCACCTGGTTTGAAGCACTGTTCCAACTGACAACCATCTTAGATTTGAATGCCAAAAATGTCTGGTGTGTCTCAGTAAATTTGAATTACAAGTTCAGTAGGTAGTGGGGAAAAGGGATCATTGCTGATCCTAAATTACAGGAAGAGTTCTGTTTTTGAATAACAGCTCAATCCTGACTAAGCAATAATTAGTTTCTCTTTGATTACAGCTTCATGGGATTAGAAGATTTATATAACCTCCTGAATCTTATTTTTGTTTTCCTTATCTTACAGGCTTTCAAAGCAAGCTCTCATTTTTCTTGTTTTCTTCATCATACTTTATTAGTCAAATGAAGTACTAGGTGGAAACTTAGTTTGTAAATACTGCTCTTTTGTTGGAGAGGAAAAGGGAAACATAGAAATACTTTTTATCTATTTAAATGAATGAAAATAGTAGAATTGGTGGATATTAAAAAAAAATTAAATCTATTACAACTTTTAACAAAATTAGCCAACAGACAGGGCAGTGGGCCACTAAGGTTTGTATTTAGCTTGTTTGATGTCAGGAGGGTTTTGTTTGCTGTTGGAAACTTGCTCACTAGCTGAGATCTAGTTGTTCAAAGAAATTTGATGATCATTTCTTCTGTTTATTTCACTTTCTTTTTCCACCATTTCTGAGGCACATTCAAAGAAAGATTCAAATTATGTTCATGCTGAAAGAGTGGAGCTTGTTGGGATGTCTTCTGTTAAATAATTGTGCCATACTTTGGCTCACCAGTCTCTCTCTAAGAAGCAGACTTGTAAAATAGTGTGTTTTGTGGGGGGTGGTGCAACAGAGTTAATGGGAAGCAAGTAATGCCTTTTTATAAGAATTTAAATGGATTAAAATTGTCTTGGTCTGATTCAGAAACTTGCAGCACAAGCATCAACATTTCCCTCTTCCCCTGTTCACTGGGTGACCGTGGCTGTAAGATCTTGGTTGATTAGGGATCCCAGATATATTTTGGTGCATTGCTTTGAACTGATCTGGCATGAAGTGTCTGGACTGGAACAGACCTGTAATCAAAATTTTCAGGAAATTTTCTGATTTCCAGATCTCAAATGATACCACCTGTTAAGGCATGATATCCACAACATTTGATGGTAATTAGTGTGTTCCTTACAAATTCATTCTTTTCAAGTATTGACTAGAACTTTTTGGTTGGTTTATTTTCTCTTGTGTTTTATATGTCCCTTTCAAATCACAGTTATTTAAAGATAAAATGCAACAGTAACCTTTCTGAATTATCCACAGTTTATATAGGCAAAAAAAAATCCTGCCTATCTTCCTCCCATTTCACCCTGTAGTGTCTCCCTACTCTTTTTCATAGGAGGCCACAAAGAACTTAAGGAAAAAAGCACTGGGTGCTGCATTTTGCAAAGCTCTGTTTTGGTGCCATCTCTGCTTATCAATAAAAATTTATCCTCAAGTGGTTGCCAGTTCCGTTCTTCCCTGAGAAAGATTCTCTGGGGAAAGTAGAACTCTTTAGTGGATTGAAGAGTACACAGTATGAAGTGTTTGTGTGAGCAGTTGACTTTTGAGTCAAACACAACAAAAGTTGCTTTTGAACCTGAATAGTTCAACACATTCACACAGCAGGATCATGGATTTGTCCCAGCTGTGCTGTGATGATGGTTACAATGATCCTTCATTGGATTTCAGAAAATATCAGGTAAAATGCTGGAAAACCTTAACCAAGGTCTGGCAGAAATTGGGAGGAGAATGTTATATATGAAGATTCCTTCAAAAAAGGAAAAAAAAATCAAATGTCTTCTTAATAAATATTTTTTTTTCATTCCAGCTGCATATATGTAGAAAGAGGTAGAATTTCACCATTAGGTGACAAAAAGCATTTGCTGTCATGGATTGCAAAGTATACTTCTAATATAAATTAAAAAGGAAATGTTTTCTCAATTTACAGTAAGCCTTGACTATGAAGAACAGGAAAGAAAAAGTTAGGGTTTTTTTCAGTAAGGGATGAAAATTTTAGATTTATAACTTCATGCAAGATTGCCAGGGCCTGAGGCAAACGAAACAGAGCATGTATCTGCTTTACAGCTGCAAAAATAATTACAATGACTATCTGTGGAGTAATCTCTAATGGATTATATTTTGTTAGCATTTCATTATGTGATGTTAGAGCCAAAATAATTCATAGTAAATGAGGGAAAAAATACTTGTTTTGAAGTATCTGTGGCCTGGACCTTTGATGTCCTCCTAGGCATTCTATTTAGAACTGGTTAATTTGTGAAAGGTCTTGGTTTGCAGGCAAGGTACTATGCTTGTCAAGCTATTATAAGACTAGGGAGTGTAGAAATTATAGAAGTAATTTGGTTTTATTATGTAAGTACTGGACTTCTTTGTTGCTTCAAAGGTGCTAAAGCCATCTGAGGTGCTATCTGATAGTCCTTTCTCTTAGGTTTATGAGGTCTTTCAGACTTGAAAAGCACTTATGCTTTATTAAGATCACTCGATTTAATTTTTTTAAACTTCAGGCTGCTTCTTTTTATATGTCTCTTAAATTTATCCAAGTGATACAATCTTCAGCAGTAAGAAGCTTCTTACTCATGGTCAAAGCACTTTTTTCATGTTGCAATAGAACTGTGGCATAGCAAATAAACTCCTCTGCACTTTCATGTGCTGTTGGCACTGGGAACTGGATGTATGGGAGGGAGGGGTTAGTAATTTAGGGCAATTTCTGTGTCTTTTTCTTTAATGTTCTTTAATTTGAAGAAGTGGGAAGAAAACCAAAAAAAGTAATAATACGATAAGTGGCTCCAAGCCAGATTAAGTCTCTAAAGTATACAGTAGAAAAAATTCTTGGACTTCAATAGCTGCAGTGTCCAGCTATCCATTTGCACTGCATGATTTATAGTGATCCATGTGTCTGGATGGCTTGAGGGTTTCTTGGGAACACAAGAAATTGTCTTTGGCTGTTAACACCAAATTCAGTATAAGCAGAACAAGGATATGTAATGTTTTCAGTGTACGTGAGTAGTGTTTTAATACTTCTATAGCCAAAAATGAATTAGAAATGCAATTTTGGTGCATCAATATATAAGGGAATACAGTAAGGAAGATGTAAGAGAATGTGGGTTGAAATTAGCAAAGTTTTGTTGGATACAGAAGGGATTTTAAAGGATTGGTCTTTTGACTTACCTTGCTGAATAATAGAAAATTACATCATTCCCCTTTTTAAAAACATGATGAATAGCTGAAAATATTTTCAAATTTCCCAAGTTCATAGAAGGAAAATATCCATGGGTCTTGGCATTTAGGAAGAGAAATACTTTGATCTTAGGTGCAGCATGTTTGCTCAGGCTTTTGTACAGTAAGAAATAGGTACGTTTTATTTGTTGCGGTTTTGTTTGTTTGGTTGGTTTGGTTTTGGTTTTGGTTTTTTTAATAAACTCTGTACCCTAGGTCTGTTGAACAGACCTAATCTGTCCAAGAGAACATGGTCATTCAAAAGCATCCTCTTGTTGTAGACTTGATGAGCTCCAAGGGCTCCTTCTAATCTAAATTATTCTATAAAATCTTCTTTAAGTCCTATAATTCTGTTCTATTTGTTTGTATTGTTAATGTGATGGAAACATTTTATCCTTGACTATACTCTTTCAGAGCATCACTATGTCCTGTTTCCAGGGCATCCAGAAATTTCAGTAATTGAACTGAAATATTAGAAATGTGAGTGCTTCAGTGTGGAAGGGGATTAGTAAATGCAAATGTTTGGTGAGATCTGAACTATGTTTAAGTCTTTTTGACACACAGATATTCTTTGTTATTTCTGGAATTTATGTCATTTAGCTAGTAAAGTGGCAAAATATTCTTTATTTATTGTTTTTGATTCCTGCCTACACTTCTCTATCAGTGTGGAACTTTCCCAGTTGTATATTACATTATAATAAAAGCAGGTATGAGGAAGGTGTATATACCTCTGTCCCACAGCAGGTGACCCATTTGCCCTCAGACCACTTTAGAAGGTCTCACCAGCATGAAAGACCTTACAGAGAGGGATGGCTTTGTGGCAGCGCTGTACATGCCAATTTGTAAGAACAACCACATTCCTTAACAGCTGACAATAAATCTCACTTCCCCTTGAAGCAGCATTAACAACCAAACCCCTGTTCACCAGTGAATGTCCATGTATCTGGGGTCCATGGCTTGGAGGATTTTTTTTTTTTTGCTGCAGCTTCTTGGCATTATTTACTGTTGACACAAGATTGTTGCAGGTAGCAAGAGTGACATACAGCTCTGTAAAAATCCTGAGAGTCCTTTGGGTGCAGTGTGCTTTTCCATTACCCTACCCTTTGTTGAGTGTGAATGGAGGAACAGCAGTGGAGGGGACTAGAATGTTATATTTGTTATCATTTGAGTTATTTATTTTTAGATTGAACCTAATGCCACTTACTTGGCAAGGCTTAGAAATGCCATTATTCTGTTAAACCATGTCCCTGTGTAGTGGTCTGTTGAGCACAGGATGATGTCTGTACTTTCCTAGAAAGAAAAATAATCACACAGCTATTGATAAAATCCATAGTGGATGACTGGAGGAAACTAGAGTTTCCTAGGCCTGGGCTTGGCCAAATGATGAGAAAGAACAAATTCTAATAATGAAGCTACAATAAAAATGTTTCTTTGTGTGCAAAGGTGGTAATTGACAAAAGGTGCAAAATCAATTTCTAAATGAAGGATGTTTATCCTGGTTTAGGCTAAGTGACAACTACCAGAGATGAGGAAAGGTTTTTAATATTTTTTCTTTAAAAAGACACAAGCCAGATTGCAAAAATGAGTTTGGCTAAGGCTGGGCAAAAGTTTAGTGATTTGTAATGCCATCAGAGATCTGGGAAGTTTATTTAGTTGGTTGATTTTTGCCCTAAATTTAGGGACACAATTTGTGTGGCCAGTGGCCAACCTTTAACCATAAACCTCTGAGTTACTGGCAGGCTGACCTTGTGTCTCAGGAAAAAAGGGACAGAAAGCAACCTCTGCAGTGCTTTCCCCCAAGTCACATTCTACCTGGGCAGAAGATACTGTGCCATCTTCAACTGAGACAGGAATCATGGAATGCTTTGTGTTGGAAAGGACCTTAAAGACCATCTCATTCCAACCCCCTGCCATGGGCAGGGACACCTTCCACAGACCAGGTTGCTCAGAGCCCCATCCAGCCTGGCCTTGAACATTTCCAGGGATGGGGCAGCCACAGCCTCTCCAGTCCATGCCAGGGCCTTGCCACCCACACAGTAAAGAATTTCTTCCTAATATCTAATCTAAACCTGCCCTCTTTCAGTCCAAAGCCATTACCTCTAGTTCTATCACAACATGGACTTGTAAAAAGTCCCTCTCCAGCTCTGTTGATTAACCGATCTGTTTGTTAATATAAAATACAGTGACAATATTAAAGGCCAATACAAAACACTTTGCTGCACTATTAGTATATTACTGAGTAATTTTTTGCTTCATTGTCTTTATTCTTTCAGTTCTACGGGATGACTTCAGACAAAACCCCTCAGATGTCATGGTAGCTGTGGGGGAACCTGCAGTGATGGAGTGCCAGCCCCCAAGAGGTCACCCAGAGCCAACTATATCCTGGAAGAAAGATGGGACCCCTCTGGATGACAAAGATGAGAGAATTACAGTAAGTATAAAAAGTTTTTTTTCCAAACAACAAAAGAATCAACTAATCCAAATTAATTCCTTGTCTCTTGAGCCTGTGGGCATCTCTGGCTGTGCTGTCCTTTCCAGGATGTGTCCTCTCCTTGCCCCACAGGCAAGGGTTAGTTTGCATTTAGCTTGGAATGTAACCTCTCATCTCCTAGTACTTCATTGCAGGGTATACATTTGTTTGTTAAAGAGGCCTATGCAAAACCTATATTCTTCTCTTCCTTAGAGGAATTGGAAGCTTGTGGAAATGAAATTCATTGTACTCATCACTGTCCTATAATTTTCATACCTTTCATCCACCTACAGATTTTTGCAGTCTTTAATATCTGCCTTTGGTTGGAAAGAGAAACTACAAGTAGTCTCGGTGAGATCTTTTGTAATTCTGCTGAAAATAGCACATGCAGGAAAGTTGTGTGTTGTGTTAGAAAGGATAAAAAGGGTTTGGGGATATAGACACATTTCTTTAGAGAGATAATGGCTTATCCCACCATCTTACATAAATCTGTTTTTTCATTAGAGGTGTTGTCATACTCATTTGTATCTGTAACTTGCTGAATGCAGTGCATGACTATTCCAGAGTATGGATAAAGCAGCTTCTCAAATCATAAAACTATCCTTTTGAAACAGTAAGCTGGTGAGCCTAAACATCTTGCAGAAATGGCAATGAAAAACGGGGTTCAAAAATCATTTATTTGCTGCCAATGTGGTGATAGGAGAAACATCTTTCCAGATGAGAGAAATTGTATCATCTGAAAGCACACACTGTCCTGTTGGTACTGGAAGGATTTCTAATGTAAAGCAGGATTAGAGGCACATACCATTTACATGCCTCAATCACATACCAAAATGAGGGAATTGTTTAATGGAAGTACTCTCAGACCCCAGCAACCTAAGTATAAAATTACCATTTTGGTTTGAGATTGAAATTGCCTGTTATTCCATTTATTTTGTGCAAACAGCACAAAGCCCAGGCATTCTGCAGTTGTGGCGTATGCATACATTTAAATGTTTAAGTACCCTACCCAACCTATACTGATTGCTGGCTATTAACTCTGTTCCTCCAATCATACTTGCTAAGAACTTGCAATTTCCTTTTCAAATCTCCTTCCAACCATGACAAGTCAATTGACCTGAGATAAAGAGAAGATTCCAGTGCTACCTATGTTGCTCTTTTTTCCTCCAGGAAGAGCTTTCTAAACTTGCATTTTTTATTGCTGTAGTTTATTCTTGCAGAGGATTTTCAGGTGTTGCCTATTAAGTACATTTCTTTTGTTATACATGAAAACTGTTCCAGCTGCCAGAACAAAGACATACCCAGAACAAGGGTAGCTATCACTGACTGGCAGTGTCACCTGGAGTCGTTAAAGCTCTTCTTAGGATGAAATAAAGCCCCTCAGTTTGGTTTTATTTTCTGGTGTTTGTATCAAATGCTCACCCAAACAGTATTCTTTCACCACGTCATCTGGCAGAGTTATTGTTTGTTATCAATTGTCACCTCCCAGAAGCAAACAAATGAAAGTGAGTTTTGATGTAGGTGTAGATTCACACTTGTTTCAGGTACCCAAATGAGGGCTTGTCTCCAGAGTTGTAAATTAACAGAGCTGCCACAGCCCAGCTTAGCCGTGTCATATGTGCCTGGCATTGTCCTCAGCAGCACTATTGATATCGTGGGGGCTCCCTGACACAGGCCAGAGAGCCTGAAGCAACATTGTAATGCAGATTTGCATCCTCTTACAGCTGTAGCAGGGTCTTGCCAAGTGGATAAATAGGCATTCAGATGCACCTCTTTGCAGTAACCATCTGTATGATCTTGCTGGGAGGGGAGTGGGGATTGGGACCTGGAATGGACAACTTATTAAAGGGCAGATGGGAATGAAATGCTAATTGTGAAACCTGACTTAGAATCATTCCATTTGTGTTCATTTATCTCCTTAAAGGCATTTCTATTTCAGTTTGGCAACAGGAATGAAAAAAACCTAGAAGAGTACAAAAGCTGAAATAAGGATGAAATTACAGGGTTTAAGTGACAGGTTCCTTTTTTTTTTTTTTTTTTTCTAATTGTCTATTTTTAAAATGAACACCCACCTTTATGTAGTGGCAAAATTTTGATTGACTCAGTGGCAGTAAATTTCCATAATACAACTGGTATTGTAAAGGAAAGTGTGACTTTCCTCTTCTTAAGCCATGAAATTAGCAGATCAGGAAATGTCAACCTATATGTCTTGGTGTTCAATGAATATGTAATACCAGTGGGCATTTAATTAATGAAAAAGCTTGAGTGGCTCCACTTCTAAACCATTTCCAGTTGTTTTCATTCTTATAGGTTTGTTGATCTTTGACTCATTACAATTTTAAGAGTTCTGTAAGTGTCAAAGGCTGCATGAGGCACATTGTATTAATGCTTTCCTTTCTGGCAAGAGATTTAAAATAAACATTAAGACTGTACTTTTTCTGAATAAGGCATGATGCTTGACATCTTTTTTGATTCATATCTGTACTTTCTTCAAGGAGATGGTATCTCCATGAAGCAACCTTATTTTTAATATATGGAAGAATTTTTCTCCTCTGCAATGACAGTATCATCTGTGAGTCAGAAAAACTGGACTTTACAGAATGAGTTCTAAGAGTGCCAGAAAAACAGAGCTGGAAGCTCTGTTCCTGACTGAGAGGTTGAAGCAAAAGATGTAGATAAGTAAGATTTAAGTTAAGGCATGACTTCCTCAGGAATGCAGTAAAAAGAAAATATTATTTTGTCCTGGGTAGAGTTAAGGAAATCAATGTGTTTATGTAGGTGAGATAATAAAAATCAGTCTATTCATATTTTTGGTCCATTTGTAGGGAAAAAAAATCTGCTATGAAGAGGAAAAAATAGTATATATCTTTTAGGTTATAAACTAGGGAATGGAACAAATAGGGAATGAAAGTTAAGGGTGAGGCCAGAGCTGTCTGTGAAGGGATTTATAGAAGCAGACGTTTTATTTGAGCAGAGCTTTCCCAGTAGTGCCCAGTTTTAGAGACTTGGTGCAGGCTCTTCAGTGCACAAATGTCTGCTGGGTGCACCTGATGAAGAATCATCACCAAAATATTTTTTCTCTCTACTCTTTAGTGTGTTGTCTATATTTTCTCAGTGCATTGGAGCTCAACATGATTTTCCTCATGTGTGCTCTGTACACCGTGGTATGAAAGCAGATGCTTGACATGATATTACAAATGAAGCTGTAACAGTCTTGCCTGAGAAGCAGACACTTACCTTTAGCTTAATTTATTGAATTACAAAACAGTTATCATGAGGACAGAGAAGAACTAGTATGATTCCATGCTCGCCTAGTTAATTTTTCTCACCTAGTTAATTCCTAATGTGGAATCGGGAATCCCTCCTGTAATAAGGGGTGCCTCAGCTCAGTCCAGTGGGTAGCTCTAATTTCTCACTGCAAACAGTGTAAGGATCAAATATATTTTTCCAGTTTCTCACATGATCCATTTGCACTGGGAGAGGCTGTGGGACATTCCTCTTGGAGCTGAGACTTGGTGGAGAAGGAAGGTGCAAGGTGTTGTCCATGAGAGAGGAAGAAGGGAGCGCAGCAGGGTGTGGAAGTTCCTGGTTCTGTTTCCAGCCATTCTTACTGTTTACACATTTGGCACTGGTGAAGTTCATGGACCCACTCATTGCTTGGAGCAAGAATCTATGCCAGGGCTCCAGGCTGCCAGGTATCCTCCCCAGGAGCAGCCCTGCTCCCAGCCCCATCAGTCTAGCCATCTTTTTTGCATGGCAGCACAGCGTCATTAGGACGTGGCCACGTGTGTCACCTTGGTGCCAAAAGCTGTGAGTTTGCATTCCCTCAGGCTCAGGAGGAAGTGCAATCAGTGGAGTTTCTGCTGACTGCTGTAATCACTGGGTTTGGCCTTTCCAAGTGTATTTTGTCTGGATGAAGTTGGCAGTGTCAGTGGCTGCGAGTGCCATTAGCAATGACTTGCTCAGGCACTCTCAGTAATCACAGTCAGTGTTGGTTGCTTGTCAGCCTGTGAATTCAGTGTGCCTCCATTCACTCTCTTTTCACCCTGTACCCTTCCTGCTGTACCCCAGAAACGTCCCACTGCTTTTCAAATGGTGTTCCCACTGCCTTCCTAACACACACCCCACCAAATTTTCACTTCATTCCCCAGCCATTTCCTGCATCTCACAACGGTGGTGCTTGCATCCACCCAGCCTGTCTGGCTCTGTCACCTGATTAGAGATATCTGCTTGTGTGGAGGTAACAATTTGGAAGCTCAGATAAGCAAACCCTCCTGCAGCATGCTGTGAAGTCAAGGCATTCTTCCCTGGGCCTTGCTGTTGCTGGAAATGGCTGGTGAGCTGTGATTTGTGATGGCTGTGGCAGTGCCTGCCTGTGTCAGGTTTGCTCAGAGCCTCCCTCGAGGAGCTGCGTTGCTGCTCTGTCTGCTTTGTGAATCCCAAATGCAGCTGTCTCTCTGTAAGATGCTGACATCAGGAATCTAGCCAAGATGGTGGGGCCTTTGAGCATATCTTTAGGCAAAAACTGGCAATAATTACAAACTCTCAGGAGTGCAGAGCGTTCAAAGAGGATTTTGTGGCTCTTCCAGGGCAACCTCTATGTGCTTTTGGATCTATCAATTTATCTTATGTTTTAGCAGCAATGCCTGCATAATTGACTAACCTCAGTGAAATCAGGATGCAGTCAGAGTGCCTGTAATTATCAATGCTTTCCCAGTGGGAGAAGTTGTACATGTCTTGCATAAGCTCCAGACCAAGCTGATGCTTGAGCCAGGTTTGGAGGTCAGGATTTCACAGCCGAGTCTGTTCCTGCCCCATGACCACTAGTAGCCCCTGCTTCAGAAAGCCTCCTAATTGTTCACATCAAGTCATGGTATAGGTGGTAGAAGAAAAAAGCTATGCATACTGAACATGAAATTTTAATAGGTAAAATCTTTTCCATATACATGAAAAAGGATGCTGGTACCTAAGAAAGAAATCCTTTGTAACTGAACACAAAAAGCAAAGCCTTTGCATTGAAACTTCCATGCAGCACTGTGATTGCAATTTCCCCCTCTTTCGTATTAACTCTTATCTCTCATTTATCCTGAATCATCCTCATTTGATTTTTAAAAGAAAAAGCTTGAAAAGCCATTTATCTTTCCTTGTTCAAGTTTCTTAGCTTTAAAGATCAAAGTTAGAAGATGAATAATGCATACAGGTTTTCATTCCTTTTTTGTGTGCCTGTCTTGTGACATCAACAGTTTTGAATGACTTACACTCTTATTTTAGATGAGTTGCAACTTAAATTTTCAATTTCCATCTCCTTTCCTGGCCCTTAAATAGTACATCACAAGTGTGCAGCATTTATTGGATCTTACACAATGCTATTTTTACATGAGTGTGTGATGAATATATTTTTCAAAAACAAAGCCTTCTGATCTTCTGTTGTGACAGAAAAACCTCCTTAATGGTACCTTCCACAGGAAGATGCTTCATGTGGTCTCCCCAATTTTTTTGTTGATGAATTGTCAAAGAGAGCTGCTTTCATTCTTCTTGGTGGGACCAGTTATAGCCTCATCGTGCTTTGGCAAGTTTAAAACTACATAGGTGGATCCCAACGTGACCTTGATCATAAGAAAAAAGGAACTGGAAGAAATTGCTATGACTGTCAGAAAGGAAAAGAGAAAGTGTTGTTAGTATTGGAGGGAACAGTGGAAAGAGCAGAAATTAATTCCCTCTTTAGGAAAGGGTCTTTCTTTCTAAAGTTAAATTGCAGGGGAAAATTGCAATGCAGACGTGAATCAAGAGAAATTTAAAAAATAATGATGGAATTTGTTGGGGCGTTTTGTGTGGAGTAACAGTCTTAACCCATTACTACAGCAATGCTCCTGACATAAACCATACTGTTGTGGTGCCACTCCAAATTAATTCAAGATGTTTATCCTTATTTCTTTCTTCTCCATTTCTCTTTGGGTTTTTTTTTTCTGGCCTCCTTTCTTTTTCATTGATTTATTGATCATTAATCTCTTAACACCTTCGTTTCCCCAAATCAGGTATTTTAGATACACAGCAAAGGAATGCACACTCCTGTAGGAGCTGTAATTCTAGTGGCAGTATTGTGTCTGCTGTGCAGAGCTGCATGAGAGATCATGGCCTGGGTGCACAGCACACCGAGCAATGGGGGTGAGGGGAAGGCAGGGAGCAAGGACTTACAGTTCAGGGTTTTATTTCATTTTAATTGTTTTTCTTTTTTGGGGCAGATTAAAGGGCAAGAAGCAATTTCCTATAGGCCCCAAGAGGGTTAGAAAGAGAAGTGTATTTTTTGTTCTGATTCTCAATATGTGCTGCCTCCCAGCAATTTCCTTTCTTCCAAGTCCTCTTTCTTACTCCCTGGGAGCTTTGGCTTCCCACTCTACCTCTCATTTTACTTCATCTCCTGATCCCTACAATGGTGGCTTCCTAAAGGATCAAGAGTAGTTTTTGTTAATGATTTATATTTCTTCTGCTCTTAATGTTATTTCCACAGGTGACGCAGCTGGAGCTGCTGTGAGTTAACTTGGCACCCCAAGAGGGAAAAAAAATGTAAAAAATTGTGAAAAACAATTTGTAACCACACAGCTGTCCCAGAGGATAGTGAGAATTCCTCTAAATCCTTCTGTTTCTTCTCCTTGTTTTTTCCAGGATGTGACACTCTTGTTCTGTGTTCACACTTAAAGCTCTGTTTCAGGATCCCTGTTGCTCCTGCTGAAATCTTTTTGCTCTCCAGATTCTAGAAAACTTTGAAGATGTTTCTTCTGGACCACCTCTCCCTTGTTTTCCTTGCCAAGTGCTTGTACTTTCTCCTGCCTTGTCATGAGGACACCTTTCCCATTTTTGCCCTCACTTCTATCTGCACGATTGCCTCTTCCCCTCCTGTGTCTAAACCACTTATGTTTCCACATCTGCACACCCACTCTGTTGAGACAAAGGGTTCTTCTGCTATGCTGTTACTTCCCATGTAAGATTTTTTTTAATTATCACATGCATACCCAAGCTCTTTTCAGTGCTCCATTAGTCTTTGATTATCATTTGTCACATTGTTTTGTGTGTTGTTAGTCGGGGTTTTGGCTGAGCTGTAAAAAACGTTACCTTCTGCAGAGGACCACACTCACCTTGGAAGGTTGTAGAAAATCTGATTAATAGCCTGGGCTAAAATATCACATGGACTTTTATTTCTGTATCTATTTTCCTTTTTCTCTTCTTCCATCCTTCTTGGAGTCTGACCATCCTCACTTCATTTTTCAGACTCAGCCCTTTGAAACAAAACTTCTCATCTCTAACACATCCACGAGCAGCTCGCAGCCCTGACCACAGCTGCTAAGAGCGAGAGCTCGAATTCTACACCTTGGTGTGGATTGGAAATCCTGACCTATTTACAATGCTCGCCTATTTAAAAGGCAGCCTGCCTTTCGGGTTTGCCATTGGGAGGAGCGTGGCTGTGCAGATGTTGTCGGGCAGATGTGGGCTGTGGGCTGGCTGTGGCAGCCATCTGGCAGTGGTTAAGGTGGCGCCGAGCCCAGGCTAAGGAGCCCTGCTGCGAGACGGCACTGCTCAGGGCTGACACGGCCACGCAGACCACGTGGCACTGCGGGCTGAAGGAGCTTGATGTCTCCATCTGTGTGCCAAACCAAGGTAAACAGCCTGAAAATGCCCATGTGGATGTTCCCTTCTTCTCTGCAGCTCTTGCAGAATCACAGAATGACTGGGTTGGAAGAGACCTTGAAGATCATCGAGTCCAACCCATGCCCCAAC
The DNA here is from genome assembly GCF_000277835.1 of Geospiza fortis. Classification (NCBI taxonomy): domain Eukaryota; kingdom Metazoa; phylum Chordata; class Aves; order Passeriformes; family Thraupidae; genus Geospiza; species Geospiza fortis. Next base: position 596,291 of record NW_005054539.1, on the reverse strand, counting down.
ACCTCAATGAAACCATGGCACTGAGTGCTGCATCCACTCTACTTCTGAACATATCCAGGGATGGTGACTCCACCACCTCCGCAGGCAGACAATTCCTCATCACTCTTCAATTGCTTCGTCACTCTTTCTGTAAAAACTTTTCCCTAACACCCAATCTACATTTCCCTTGGCACAGCTTAAGACTGTGTCCCCTTGTTCTGTCAGTTGCAGCCTGGAGAAAGAGACCAACCCCACCTGAATACAGCCACCTTTCAGGAACTTGTAGAGAGTGATAAGGTCACCTCAGAGTCTCCTTTTCTCCAGGCTAAACAACCCCAGCTCACTCAGTTATTCCTTGTAGGGCTTGTGTTCCAGCTCCCTCACCAGCCTTGTCCTCTGGACTCATCATCTGTCCCAAATGCTTCTTTGAGGTGCTTTCTCCATTTGCTGTAAGAAAATGGTGAGGAAGAAGCCCACCAGTCGCAGGTGTTCAGGTCATGCTCAATACCCAGCGTTGTTCTAATGGGTTTTAATGGCTCATTATTAGCCCTGAATCTCTGTGCTGCGTAGGGTAAACCATGCTTAGGTTGACACTTGATGTGATATGTCTTCCCAGCAGACGTCTCCAAAGGGAAATGATGTTCTCTGGAATTAGGGAAAAGGGAAGGAGCGTCATGATGCAGGGCAAAAGGTGGCCCCATGTCAGACATCTGCGGGCTGAGGAGAGCACCAGGGTCTGTTGGCTTGTGCTGGCTATCACAGAGACTGGATTTTGCATTTGGGACCAAACTCACCTCCTGTGTTCCCAAGGGCATGCTTGGTAATAGTGTCATCCGCTGTTTGAGGTTATCAGATTTATGGGTGGTGTTCACGCTATCCAAAAGTACTGGAATTAAAACTCATCATAATTCAGTGTTAGATTAAAAGGCTCCTTATGGTCATTGATCTGATGGCATTTTAAACCAACTTATTGCTGATCATATTTGACCTTAGAGCTGTAAGACTATCTGTTCTTTTGGGTTTTTCACAACTTTCAAAAATGTTCTTTTGCATCAGTGATGTCCTTTGCTCCAGCTATTTTTGTCTTCTTAACACTTAAAAAGGTCAGCATTAGACATGCATAACTATGGTTTCTCAGTATTGTTTCACCCAGCAGTAGTGAGAAGTACTTCTTTAATGTGAAATAAGGGTGTATTTTTCTATGGTCAGCTTTATTTTAGACCAATTTTAGCTTTCCATTGTGAAAGTGAAGCAAAAGAGAATGGGGCTCTTTTGCAGATACTCTGTGGACTTGGAGGAATTTGAAAACTTCTCATTGAGTGAAAATTCTCTACGGATTTCTTTTGTCCCTAGTTATGAACTGATGACCTAGATAGTAAAAGAAAATAAATGCCTGCAGCAAATAGAGTATGTGTTAGATCTCTGAGTTTTGGGACGTTTACAGGCCTAGATATTAGACTATCTGCATTTTCTTGTTAAAATGGCTTATTGAGTGTTTTGAACCTCTGGGACCATGTGAAATTATAGAAATGGTGTCTGGGAAGCTTCTCCCTAAAAAATAATAAAAAGCCAGGTGGTTGTTATCTCAGACTAGGTTACTTGAGCTATCCAGGGTGTGCAGGACTTTATGATTTGGATAGTTAGGAGCAAAGGTGATTTATTATGCTGAGAAAGTAAATTCTTTGTTTTGTTTGGCTGACAGTCTCGTTGTTGGGGTTTTTTTGGATGAATAAGAGAGATGAAAAAAGGATGTGGGAGGGAAATTATTTCTTCATTCATTTTATTCTACTAATGAAAAAGAAACATTTTTGTTTGGTTAGTTTTTCTAAGCAGTCAGGAAAGGAGCCTTTGCTTATATTACAGACAATAAAGATGAAGACTGGGCTTAGAAAGCTAATTCTTCCCTTCCCCTCCCTTCATCAGCTGCAGGGAAGTCTTAAATGTAGAGTGTGGGCATCCTTCTCTAAATCAAAAACCCATTTCTGGAAACGCTGTTTTCCCCAGCTCATTTGTGAGTGCTGTGCCTTCCCTCATTCCTCCTCAGGAGCAAAAAACAAAAGAGTGGCAAAGTAATGTAGAAAAAAACTTGGCTTTTATGAGTCTGACACACTGAACATTAGGATTCACAGTGAGAAGTAGGCAAGCTGTGTACAGGCAGAAAAAGTGCTCAGAGTAGATTCCATTGGACATGGGACTTAGGATCCCTGCAGATCAAATGTGGAAAACAAATTTTCTGCCTTACAAGGTTCTTTCATGTAGCCTCCTGGATCTGTCAGACTTTTTTTTTTTTTAAACTGTATTTAGGTTTATTTTATGCTCTTATACCGGGATATTTCCATTTGTAAAGCATGTTTTAATATAGAGATACCCTGCAGAAATCCATGTATTATTTGTGGCAAGTCTATACAGTGAAGTGGAGGAACCTAGCTCCTCATTGTGTTTGCTCTTTTCCAAACAATGAAACCCTCTCTATTTTGGGGGATGGGAGAGAGAAAAAAAAGGGTACATTTTTGTTCTTGAAAGTCTCCAGTGGACCTTATAAATTTGATTGTACTTGGCATTTTTGATATTCCTACTTGCTTGCACACCACAGCAGCCACATGTTGTCACTTAAAATCTAAATATCAGATAACTGCTAACTGAGACTTTATTGTGTATCATGCTTATTTTAGGAATTACTTCTGTAAAGTAAAAATGACACTAACTCTAAAAGCATGTGTAATAAAACCTCAACAATCTGTGTGCTGAGTTTGCACATATTATGTTCTCATAATCAAAAGAAAAATGTAGAATAAAAATAGTAGAGAAGAACAGTGCCCGTTTTTGGAGCCTTGAACAGCTGTAAGTGATTAGAGCTTCTTGTTTGGTTTGCTTTGATTTTTTGGTCTACTTTTTGAAAGTTCTGTCAACTTCACTTTTGCTTATTTCACTTTGTTTGGATAGTTTTGCCTTACTGAGTTTCCTGTGATGCTTCTGGTTATATGAAAAGTCTAGTCCAAATCACAGCACTTCAAAAATAATAATTTCTCAGTTCTTGGGTTTCCTCAACCCAACAGAGTACTTCTCTCTCTCCAGGTAATAATATACTCACAATTACTTACTGCCAAGTTCAGATATTCACCACGTGCAGTAGTGAGGGATTCACACACACATTGCAGGGTGTTATTCCAGACTCCTGTGTAGTATTATGCAGGGCCAAGTCTGCCTGCAAGAGGTCGTCCTCCTTAAAAAGGAAAAGAAAAAAACCAACAAATGCGCTTTCTTTTTTAATCTAGATGTAGGATAATTCTTGCTCATACTCAGGCTGCACTGAGCAATTAATTGATTTTTTTTTTCCTTCTTAAAAATCATTATCTAACAAGAATCTCTTTGGCACGTGGTCACATGAAGATTGTTCCTTTGTTTAACGTGGAAGTGTGGGTGGTTAGTTACACTTGGATCTATTTATACTCATCTTGTTTTTTCTAACTCAGCAGCTTTGCTTTTGCCTCTGTCTGCTGCTGTTGTCAGTTGTCTTCTTGCCTCTCCTCAGCCTCCTGGTTCTGGCAGCACAGGGGAGAATAAATTACACTGAGAGAAGAGGGGTAAAAGTGCGTAAATTTTAGAGTAAATAAACCCCAAAAAAATGGCATGGAAAATAATGCTGTTAAAAAAAGTTAAACGTGAGAAAGTGAAAAGCTTTCATGGTTCTACTGCCACATGGAATATACTGAAGTTTGAAACTAGCCATAGAGATATCTGTGCTTGAGTAACTTGTCCTCCCTCACAAAATATGGAATTTGGTTTCCTGAACAAAAGGATGATGGATCAAGATCTCTTAACTGTGAGTTTCTGGGGGTTTTGCATCATTGTTTTCCTAAGTGTCTATGCCATTCAGAATGTCGGGTTTTTGAAAGTGAAAGATGTTGGCATGATGGCTCAGAGTAAACCCCAGCACACCTCGCATTTCAAACTCTGTACATCTTGCTCTCCCCATTCATATGAAATCAGTTGTCTCTTAGGACTTCTTTGAACAGTGGTGTTCAGTTTGAGCATTTCTCCTGGAGTGAGACCTAATGAAAATCAAGAAGGGGAAAAAAAAATTGCTCATTCAGGATAAAGTGTTACCACAGAAGCTGCAGGTACCTGACTAAAACAGTTTCTTGGTGCATTATAGGTATTCCAGAAATGAGTATTTGTGCTCTCTGGCAGACCTGCACACTGAACAGAATCACAGAAGATCTGTTTTGCCATGAGACTGTACAGTCATTGCAGTGTGATTTCTAGAAGTGTCCTGCAAAACATTTTCCTACAGAGAAAATTATTGTGCAGTGAATGAAAGATGGCCTTGAGGTAGAGAGTCTGCAAGCTAAGCAGAGCAGATTGCTGCTGCAATCTTCCTCTGTGATTTTGGGCAAGCCTTGAAGTTGTTCAGTTCTTCTTATTCAGCGTTTCATGAGTTGTGGACCTGAATTCATTCATACATGTAGAGCAGCCTGACACTTGCCACAAAGCTGTGTTGTGCCACCTTGCAAAGTGTGAAGTGTTATTGCATCCTAAATCATAAATAGGCTCTTTTTGGTAGACAAAACGGTAGAATCATATCCTCACTTTCTATTCAGACCATGCTTCATTCCAGGTGTTTGTGATTCTATAATACTTGCAGGATCTAGCCCAGCTACAATAACTTAGAGATTTTCTGTGATTATAAAGAAAATATCTCTATTATTTAACTATATGCTGAAGCACTAGAGTGGTTTTGAGATTATTGTCCCTTGTATTCAAGGATCTCAGGGGTTTGTAATAATTTAGGGATGTGTACAGAGCAGGTACTTTGCATGATCATAACTCCTGGGAAATCTGCATGGTTAACATGTTTCACTAAAATAGGCTTTGCACACATCCTAAACTCTCAGGGTGGAATTCTGGCATTACTGAAATCAGTGTGAGTTTTACCATTGTATTTCCTGAAACTAATACTTTCCAGGGAAGTATACAGTATAATTTATAGCAAGAGAAGAGGCCTCTGTTTGATGTGCGAAATGAGTTTACATTCTTCACTTTTTTGTTGCTAATGTTGTTATTGCTTCACTTCTTTTTATTGGCTTGTTTGTCATTAAGGTACTCAAAGTATTCCAGCTTTTTGGACATACTGCATGTTGATTCTCAGTTTTTGTTCTAATGAGACTTTCTGCTAAGAAGATTCCCATTTGCCTATATCCTTTGCATTGTCATTTTTAAATATTAGAAATTGCATGACTGGTGGTGACAACTGTTACTCTGCTTTTGTCACTGATAATCCAAGGCCTTGGTGTTGTAAGAGGTCACCTGTTCTATCTGTTTTTCTTGAGGTTAATAAAGGTAGGTAGATGTAATGGTTTTTTTTCAGCGGGAGGAGAAACCTTAACTTTAGCAATCTGAACCTTTTAAGTAGAACGTGGGGAAATAACTTCTAAAATACACAAAATTAAGAGTAGATGGAGCAACCAGAATAAATTAGATTGCAAGCCTGCTCTGATAATTATTTTCAATTCAAAAAGAGACATGATCTTTAAAAATGATATCTTTTCCTATCTCGAGTGGCAGCGAACTGTGTTCTCCCTACTTTAACCATCTAACAAAGACCAGTTTTTCTACTGCTATGAATAGCAAGTTCAAGAAAAAGGCAGTTCTTCATCTTTGTAGCATGTACATTTCTCAGAGTGCAGTGTCAGTTTTACTGTGCTGCCCTGAAAATGAGTCTCAAATTCACCTTGAAGGATCCCCCCCAGGGATGCCAGCTGAACCTTTGACCCTTCTCTTCTGACTGTCACCAAGGTTAACACATCATTACAGCTTCTGATGTTAGGGATACCTGTGCTTTTGGAGCCTTTATCAACCTACACTGTTGCACATAACTTAAATTGAAGTCTCAGCTCCTCATTTCTTTTTCATTGGAATATGTCTGGTTGATTTTTGAGAGTGAATTGTGTTTCTTCCTAATTTTGTGTTAAAATAGACATGAAATTTTAAAACTTCCAGCTTTATCTCTGCTTTTCCTCAATTATTAAAACAGCAACCATATGACTACAAACAAAAATAAAAAGATGACGAAGTATTTTCTATGTAAATTTGAAAATGGACACGTTCATACAAATAGACATGAAATTTTAAAACTTCCAGATTTATCTCTGCTTTTATTAAAACAGCCACCTGTTTTAATAATTAAGACTACAAACAAAAATAAAAATATGAAGAAGCATTTTTCTATTTAAATTTGAAAATAGACACATTCATATCTGCTGCACAATGCAAAAAAGTCTGTGGTGACAGACAAAATGTCAGCCTTAAGTATTGGTTCTGTGGCATAAGTTCGAGTTACTGACAGGTTAAGGACCCTTTATTTATTTGGAATTCTCTTACCAAGGTATCATGTTGGATAATAAGCTGATTATAATTAAAATGGGATTTGTTTTGTTAATCCAGAAAATGGTATCTACAAATACTTGTCTGTGGCATTGATAACCAGCCAAGAGAACTTTTTATAAGAGAAGTCTGTTGACACAGGTTTTCCAAGTTGTATTACAATATTGTTTTAATATATTGTACATTATCAGTTGGACTTACTGATCTTGAAGATCTTTTCTGAATTTAACAATTCTATGATTCTAAATGTACTCTTAGCAGAGTTCATTTTTTTCCCCAAGATTGTCCTCTGATGAAACACGTTTGATTGACCACACCTACTTCTGGATGCTGTTAATGGCCATCAGTTTTGTGTTCATGAAATAATGAAACCAAGAGATGGCAGAATCGATTAATTCTCTCTCTGAACATTGTTTCAAAGGACTTCAGCAAATTCTCATTGGACAATTGATACTACCTGTGTTGATATGTTTTATAAGGTATAGATGATGTATTTATTCAGGTGCTGTGGAGAATTTGAAGGGATTTTTTGTTTCTGCTTGTGGAGGAGATTACTTTTAACCCTGAGTAGCCCATAGTACAGTAGTTTTTACCTTTGTATTCTTTGCTTCTTACCTGCTACAAAATGCAGTCTTTAAAAGAAGTCTACAAACATTACACCTAGGTACCAATTTGCAGCATTCAAATGATACACAAAGTTATCTCTGTCCAGTTTACATTCAGCTGAGAGAGTTGAGATGATCCTGGGACAGGGTTGTATCCTTTTTTGTGCTCTCCATTAATCCTTTGAACATATTATTTTAGGTAGCAAGCCTTAAATCACTCGTTTCAGTTAGATGCATGTAAGTTTTCTTCTCTTAGACTTGTCTGAAAATTTTTAATAGTAATAGCAATTGTGCTAACTCCAGTTAGGTGTGACCCAATGGTTTTTCCCTTTGGGAGTGTTTGGAGTAGTTGACACTTCCATGAAAGAGGGTTCTGAAAAGACAAAGTATTGTTTATTTAACTACATGATTAAGTTCATTTAACAACAGAAAAAGAAACACTGGAAGCCACTCTGATGTCTATGTGCCTGCCTGACTAATTTGGCATATAAAATTCCTTTCCAATGGAATCCTGTACATATACCTTCTTTCTTCCAAGTCCACATTTCATGAACTTATGTTCTTTTGCTCCCCACAGAAGTGTGCATCTCATTAAATCCCTCTTCCTGCTTTGGTTTTTTGTCTCCTCTCATGTCTCAGGGACAGAGTTGCTGGTTGGTCTAAAAGTGTGTCAGGCCCAGTCCTCTGCCTCAAGATGAATTTCTCTTAAGCATTTGTTGAAAAGTTCATAAACTAATCATAAACTAAAGGATCATAAAGTAATACCTTTGTGGTAACTTTCCAGGCAATCCTGCTATGAAATTAGTTTGCAAGATGAGCCAAGAACCAAATCTAATGCATTATTAAAGGCAACTCTAAATACAGCAAATATTTTAATATTTTATTATTTTAATATTCCATGCATAGAATGCCCTGCATATCAGATTGTTCTTGGCATGCATGTTTGCAAGTGCCAGTAATAATATCTGTAATACAGCATTTGTGCTTTAGGCTTGCCAGGTTTTGAACAAAATTTTGAATGTAGTAGGTTTGTCCGGAATTTCTGTTTTCAGAAACTTAAGAATATTTAAGCATTCTTCTGAAATATAGCAAAAATATTCATGTTATATTCTACCAAACATTTCTTCCCAAACTTTAGGTCTGGAAAAACGTGCAATATTTCATTGCAATCCACTGAAAGTGAATCTGATCAAATGACAAAACTATTTATGATTTTATGGTACTTTGGTCAAATGTGCACTAACACATGGAACTGTTGGAAAGGAGAAGACAACTATCAGAACATGTTTTTTCACTCTTTATCAAACATTCTCTGAAATGATTGCTTATCTGGTCATGATTGACTTCCACTTTCAGAAGAAACTTGCTTTCTTTTGTCTTCCAAAGTCAGTAATATGCCTGTCCTAGAAAAAGTCTGGTTGAAACACATGAAGGATAGTCACTAATAATACAATGCAAAATACAAAGCACACTTGATGATTTCTTAGATTCACTGAATATTTCTTTTTTTATTTATCCTACTTGAGAATTCTTAGATTCTTCCTCCTTAATTCTGAATGCTTATTCAGCGTTTGAAATCCATAATGTGACTCTTCCATAATCATTTTGCAAGAGTGGCAAATATCAATTATTTAGCTTTTCTGGATATAAATAAGTGCAAACAGTAGATCTGTGTCCTCTATGATAAACAAGGATGATCTTTATTGTCCACAAACTCTTCTGTAAGCTTATACCTTGGTGCAGACATCAGGGTACTCATGTGACATACTGTAATTTGTTTATGTATCCTGTTAATGTTTGTGTTAGAGAAGTAGACAAGAAGACTAGGAAAGCTTTTTGATAAGGTCTCTTGTTTGCATGGATGTTATCAATATAGTCCTTTAAATACTATCTTCCTTGCCTGTTCACATGGGTCAAGTTTCCCTGGCACTCTTTAGTGTGTCTTTTCTGCATCATTGTCTTTACAACACAAAGAAATGCCGCTCTAAAATATTCTCCCTCTAAATATTTTTGCATATTTGGGGCACTGATTGGAGTCAGAGAGTGCCTCTGGAATGGTGAGTTCAGACCTTCTGTGGAGGGCAGCTCCCCTTTTTAAATTGTCCCCATGGCCATGGTGGCACTGGGTGCATTGCATGGCTACAGGCAGCTCCTTTTGGTGATCAGCACTCAGGATGAGGTCTGGAAAGTGGAATTGCAAATTCAACTACCTGGACATGTTAATATGTCCGTCTGACAGGCAGAAATGCTGACTACCACACACCTTCTCCAGCAGCCATGGACTCCTAAATTTTGCCATCTGCTTTTGAAAAATTGAGCCAGAACCTGAGATAGATGTGTGTTAAATGCAAAATTATAACTGTTTGTTTATTTGTCATGCTAAGTAGCTGGCAAAGAAACAGTAATGTCTTAGAAGTAAAGTGTTTACTTCAGACTCAGTATTTGTATTTGTATGTATTGGAAGCATTGAAGTGTGAGCTTTTTCTGTGGTTTTGGGGAAGAGAGTGTGCTGTGGGAGGGCATACGCAGGTTTTTAGCTTCTTGTCACTGGCATAAAAAGGTAATTTGTACCAAGTGAACTGAAATCTGATGAAGTAACACTTCTAGTTTTCTGTAAATATTACTTTTTATTCACTATGTTCTTGTTACACTGCTCATACAGAAGCTGTCAAAGCTTCTCATTTATGACAGGATATTACTAATTCTAAAGGAGACGTGCACACAGTCACAAGGTGAAACAGGAAAATAAAGTGCAGAGTAATTTCAATTTCTCTGCCATTTTTACAAGCCTGCTCCAATAACAGCAAACATCAGCAAACAGGAGACTGATTTTCATACAGAACCTGGCCAGATAGTTTGCTTTGTAAATACAAATGTGAAAAACTGAGCAGCTAGTAATTTCTGTGTCCAGAGCAGTTTCTCCCTCCCTTGCTGCCGCATTTCCCTCTTAGCCTTTTCCATTGGTGCAGTTTACAATAACCTTTTAACTCCAACAAGAATTGTGCCAGAAGTTTAAACCCACTGTGGCATCTGGGAAGAATAGCAAGGAGCTGCTGTGCAGGAAGCAATTATCCCAGCAGGGCTCCAGAGCCTGCCTGAATAGCTGGGGCAGCCCCCAGCGCCGCTTTTTGGGCTTCGCTCCCTTCCTTCTCTCTGGCTTTTCACTTCCATTTATGCACTGAGCAATAAGGGTTTGCTGCTCCAGAGGCACAGGGCTGGGTGGGAAGAGCCCAAGCAGAGGGAAGCGTGTTCTCAGTGTCCATGAACAGCAGCACTCGAGGCTTTCACAGTTAAAGGATGGCACATGTGAGCATCAGGGAGCGCTGCTTCCCATACATGTAGAGCATGGGAGCAGTGTATGCTTTCTTCTGCTTGGTTGCAACCTGGGCTGGCTTATTTCATGAGTAAAAGAAGCTCCAAGTAGCTCCTGGCTTGGCTGTGTGTTGCTGAAGATCAGCCTTGTGTTGTTAAGTCTGTGGCAACAAAGAACGTTTGTGGATGGACCAAGATGTGCAGGTCGTACCCTGCCTGTGGAGTTTCTCTGGAGGATCTAAAGTTGAGCACAAAAATAATGGTCCTGGGCTGCTCTGTGAGCTGGGGAAATTGGGGATTTGCTCTTTGCTTCTCTGTGCATACATTCTGCTTCTTATTCTTTGTGAGTTTAATTTTAGCATCTTCCAAGCAGAGGGCTTTCTGTAACTGTAAAGTCTAGCCCAGTGGTTTTTCAGCAGTCCTTCAGAAATAATGAAAGTTACACTCAAGATTTGCTTGTGGTTGCCTATGACTGCAGGTTTTTGCCTCAGTCCTGTAACGCAAGTCTTGTGTGCAAACCACAAAAAATACAAGGAAATCTGTGATTTATGATTTGCATGTGCTGCAGTCACAAGAGCTGTAGTGAACAGTGATGGAAGAGTGAAATGTGGCAGATTAATATATGACTTTTGTGTTTAACTGTTCATGGAAAATCAGCATTGCAGTGTATATGCTCCTCTTTTTTACAAATGATGGGAAAAGTTTAATGTTTTCACAACTTTTCGTGTCCAGCATTTACTATAAAACAGTTCTACTGAACTTAGGCTCACTCAGGGATAAATGCAATAGGAATTTAACATGGGTTTACATCCTTCTTCTGAAGTGTGGTCTCATTTCCATGGCATGTCATCTTGGTCAAAAGACAGAGAATCAGTCGGTTTTTAGGTATGTTAGAAAACATTTTACATTCTTTTTTCAAGGTTAATTTTGCAAAATACTTGTTTATTTGTAGTGATTAGTTGGCAGGACCAAAACTTCTTTGGGAGTTACCTTGATTATAAAGTTTTTACAAAAAATGTTTTCAATGAGAAGTCCAATCTGTCTCAAAATTTAAAACTGCCAAAATACAAATTTGGAAATGTATGAAAGAATCTGCTGCATTTTAGTCACCTGTGACTAATTTTATTTGCTTCGTTTGGTTCTCAGTGCATGTTCTCTGCCATAAAGGGCTCAGGTTTAGCCCCAGAGGAACTAAGCAAATCCTTCTTCCCCTGGGAAGCTGCTGTGCCAGCTCCAGGGAGGAAAGCTTTCACAGGCAATTTAGTGCAGGAAGTGCAGCGGTCACGGGAAGGATCCGGGAGCCTGAGATTTGCATCCCTCGAGTGAGGAGCCAGCAGTGGGCAGCCAGGCTCAGAGGGGATGGGCCTTCTCTTCCAGACAAGTGGGAGTGTCAGCCAAAACTGCTGCATCTCAGAAGGTCACGGAGTGACTGAAGCCACAGCTGAAAATAATGACCTGCTGCACAGACCAGCCAGGAGAAAAATGTGAATAATTCATTTCTATTTCCTCCTCTCAGACTGTGAGGATTTTGTTGCTGCTTCACAATTGGATTTGTAAGTCTAGGAGATCCTTGGTTTTGCATGTTGAAGGCCTTTCATTTTCTTGTGGGAGCTCATGGTAGAAGACGACCTACAAACTTCCACTTCAAATCTCTTGATAACTTGAGTCCTGTCAGAACAGTTCCCTTTAGAAGACCCTACATAAGAACCTTGACAACCACTGTATTTTAGCACGATGACTGTGAGAAATGTGCACTCTGAGAAATGTCTTTCATCAGACTACAAGTCTTGGTGAAGTTTTACCTACCCATCCTTCTAAAGTTTGAAATTGAACATTAGGACTCTACAGTTGGAGACTTGTGCTCTGCACAGCTGCTCTTTTCTTAGGGGAGAGTAGGAAATTTTCTATTGATGAAATGCACCCCATGATATACAGTTGTCTTAAATCCATGTTGTCATCCTGCCAACATTAGCTTCAGACTTAGAAAAGCATGACAATATTGCCAATACCTGCAGTGGCAGCCAGGAACTGAAATTCCCTTGGAATCAGCAGCAGAGTCTGGGGCCTTTGGACATTTGTGGTTGTACTCTCCTCCCTCCACGCCTGGTGCTGTCTGCAGGGTGTAGGTGTGATCTGCCACATGCAGTCAGGTCTGGTGATGTAGGTGGACCTTTGTCTTCATCCTTGGTGACTCTAGCACAGCCCCTCAGAGTGACCTGGGTCTTTCTTTTATGATGGGAAACAGGCTGCTTAATTCCTCTGGAGATTTGGGTTATGTAGTTTCTTTTATGGTTGCCAGGTAGGATTTTTTTATGTTTTAAAATTTGTGGTTAGTTAGTATTATTTTTCTTTATTACGTTTGTGATTCTTTAGGTAAGGTAATTAAAAACTGAGAGATTTTGTGTGGAAAATTAACCCTGGCTGGTCTGAGATTTTATCCTTGGAGGTGTATAAATAACACAGTAGTGGTGATGCTTAAAAGAAAATTCTTGTGTGACTGATACTTCAAATCCTCTGACTTGCTTATGGGAAGACAAATGAAGACATACCAGACATCGAGTTCAGTTCAAGTTCACTTTTACTTCTGATTTCAATCACTGATTGTAGTGAAAGCTATATGTGCACCAGTGCATCCTGGGGAGATTTATGCATGGGGTTAAATCTACAGTTTTACAGAAATTTCACACTTGTCATTGTAAACTCATCATTCCTATGCAGGGCCTTCTTTGGATAATGCAGAAAGATTCATAGTTCTAGATATAATTTTAGTGACCCATAAAATGTGCCTAAGTGTTGTTGTCCATTAGTTGAATTTAGTGTGTTTTCTGTACTTAACAAGTAACAATATGAAAAATAGTTTATGAAGTATTTGCTTCTTCTTTTTTATATTTTTGATGATCTTCATAGAACAAATTTAAGACCACGAAGACAGTAGTAACATGCTTTTGTTGTAAGATTTTAATCTTGGTTTAGAATAAGAAAGGAAGTATTGCATAGAAAATGTTTTATACTGTAGCTGTGAAAGCATTTCAGAGAAGTATTTCACTGGTTCAAATATTGCAATATAAACATAGCTGTCTGCTCAGAATTTAGTTCTGACTAATGTGAGCCAATACGGATTATTGTGAAGTAAATCTTCCTCTGAATTAAATCTTACTTTGTGATTAACAAAAGCCAAATGTTTATAGAAAGTTAATTTGGACTTGTTGCAGTTTCAAACTTCTGAAAATCACATATGCTGAGGCATGGATTTTTCTTTTCTGATCTTGATTTATGGAATTCTGCGTGTATCTTAGCTGTTTCTACAGTCTCATTGGGTGAAGCCTCAAACACATGAAGTAATTCTGATATTTGGTGTCTTGTGGTAATGCCAATGGCTGAATAACTGTCAGCTGCCTCTGAATTCACCAAGCAATTCAGAACACAGATAACCCTTAAGTCTTTGTAGATATCCACCTTCTTGTAGTTACAGCCATTAATAATGAGGCCAGAAAAGTGGGAAAAGGAGTCTTGTGAACGGACTTGAATCTGATTCTGTCTCTGATGTATCAGATTGGCAGGGGTGCCAGAAGCAGCAGCTTGAATCTATTGTCATTTTACCTACCTTAAATACCTTCTTTTTACATAAAGCCACCTTCCTATGCATTTTGCACCTTCCTTTAGGCTGCCTTCAGGCCTGTCTGTATTGCAAAGCTGTTTTGTTCGTCTGTAGGGTAGCGGGGAACAATTGACTTGCGCTTTGTCATGACAGATTTACAGCGCAGGAAGACCACTTGAAAGAATGTTTCAGACTACTTTCAAATAGAATTTTTTTGTGTGTTTGATCTGGAGGAGGCAGCATGTACCTTCCTGGGGTCCCAGAGAATGGAACGGAAAGCAGGACAGACTCGTCTGTCTGAACTTTGAAGTTAAACAAGAACAAACTTTAGTCATTGTTGAAGACCTGCTCCAAACACATTTTGATGTCTAGTGTCTGATATTTAAGCATGCTATAGTAGGTAGGGGAGAATATATGGGATTCACAAGGCTTGGAACAGGATACAAATTTTTAAATAAAAATTAAGATAGATAGTAATTTGTACTCCTTTTTGTTCAACTTTGTTCGAACTGCAAAGCTGCCTTCTACTGCTGACATTCCATCCCTGACAGCCTCTCCTGCCGTGGGGGGTTGTGATGTGGATATTTTGGGATGCTAGACCAGACAGAGGGAAATGAACAAACTCTGTGTTTCTTAACTAAGAAATAAAAGCTCCATTTCACTTGGATATACCATTGGTGGCACTGTTAATTACAATTGCCTGGACTCACCTTGTACTTCGACTGTTGTACTGTTATTCATAATTAGATGGGACACTTTTAAAGCAAAGGCAGTGTCTGGCAGTTTAATATTACATGCCCACCACTTTCAATTTAGAAAATGAAAGAAAATGGGTTATTGTGTATGCTGTACTGTAAAAGACTAAAATATATAAAATTTGTGATATCACATATGCAGAAACCCTGGCAGCACAAAAAGTCAGTATTTCACTCTGCAGTCTAAATTTGCTTTTCCTATTAATTTGTTTGCTTTCAAATTATTTTGCAACAGAGCAGATTTCATTTATTAAATAGAAATAAGCTAGAAACTGAAAGAAAGTTAAAAGAAAATGTCACTCACATTTATATTTGGACTCCCCAAGCATTTCTCTTATGGCTTCATTCTGTCTCATATTTCATACCACATTTCTGTGAAAAGTAAATGAATCACCCACATATATAAAAATATTTCATAACACAGACAGATGGGTATGGATTTATACATGCAGAAATTTACACACATATACACAACGCACATAGGTATATAAAATATGGTCTCAGAATAAGAATATATGTGTGTACAGCTATACTGAATTCTTGGTGGTATGTTGTAGAACCCTTGGGTAAGTTTTTATGGATTTGATTTATTGGCTGACTGAGTTGATTCATTATTTGTATATGATTTTTTGCTGCTGGGTGGTCATAATTTACAATTCTGGACCTAGTTAACTCTGTGGGTGCCTAGAGTTTTCTGTATGAACATCTCCAACTATTGTTTAAAGAAATAAATGAAGTGGACTTGCTTGAATGAGCAATTTACTGATGAGGAGCAAAATACGGTCAGGCAAGCAGGTCACAGAAAATAGCTTTCAAAAAGTCTTTGTAACTCACCATACCATCATATATTTTCTTAGCATATATACAATAATTCATACATCTTACAGGTAGCTGAAGATCATCTGTGAAATGCTGATCACAATCTTTTTCTCTTATTAGAATTCAGTGCTATTCTTTTATTATCCTACTTGTAAATCCCTGATAGGTTTGCTGGTAGGCACTGAGCAAAATATCGAAGAGGCGTGAAAAGTCAAAAAGTGCCTTGGCTTCGTTTTGGTATAAATGAAACATGACACTTACTTCCAGAATTAGACTTTTAGCTTTGGCAGTTAGCAAAGCTGTTCTTTTCCCATGACACAACCATATCTACTAGAGTAGTGGAATAGAACTGTTTTCTGTATTTGTTTACTAGGAAGAAAGGACTTCTCTTGGTATTCAGCATGGTCACAACTCTTCAGGCAGTTTGGGATGTAATGTACACTCACTGCCTGTGACTTTTGCAAATTATATCATTTGCTGCTATAAAGTCCAGCTGGTGTACTTTGGGACAGGAGCAAAAATATGAGAAGAGCCAGAGCACTCAAATTAAAATGCCTTCATTAGCTTTTAAGTGTACACAGATCATGAATAGTTGTAATTTGCAAGGTTTCATGTACTGTCTCCAAAGGTGATTTGACTGTTTACAGCTCTAAATACTGGATATTAACTTAGTAAGACAAATTCAGTAGTGATTCTTTATGTGTTCCTAATTTCACATGCATGTCTTCCATTGTGTACTTTTTTACTTAAAGCCATGGCTCTGTGGTCCATAGGTATTCCTGGGATTGCCTGTTGAGAAGAAATACTGCACATAGCCAGCATAAATTGTTCATAGCTGCAGTTTTCATTTGCAATGTCATATTAAACTGAAGAGATTGTCCAGTCTTATTGAGATGGTGGGTACCTAGTTTTTTAAAATGCAATGAAGAATTTTGGTAGTTGCCCACCAGGGGAAGTTCACTTCCTTCTAGCCATCTGTGACTGCTCCAGTTACAGACACGTGTAATTCCACATTCAGTGGTGGGACATTTTATTGTAGCTCTGTAATTTATCACAATTCCATGTGGAATAACCGTCATTGTAGCTAAAGTTCTAAACCCTTCTCATGTTTTAAGGAAATCAACCAACCTAACAAAAGAAACCCCTTTGCACGTGCATTCAGAATTCCATGTAGTGAGCGCAGCCTCCTGCAGCATGCATGTCACATCTTAGGAAGTCTGCCTCAACATCCATGAGGGAATGTTTCCTCTGTGTCTCCTTCTTTATCTAAATCTCAAATAACTTGCAAGAAAAGCAGCTTTCAATGACTTTTTAGTTTTTCATATGTTTCTGCTTTAATCCTTCTCTTCTTCTATACTTTGAAGAGAGTCTCATAGCGATTCCTACAAGACATTCCTAGGATTGTTCTTGCTTAAGGTTACAATTTGTGCAAGACATGCAGTTGTGTCATATTGTGGTGGATTTGAATGGGATTTTCTTAAGTGATAAAATAACAGAGGAGCACAAATGCTACTGAATGTCACTAGGATTTAGACTTTGAAGACATACACAAAAATCACTGATTTCAGTTTACATGGGTTTGAAATCATCAGATGAGTTGGCAAATTCTTGTGACATATAAATACATTTGTTTGTTCTATCCACTGTGGTCAGTATTTATATACATAAAAGGTATATATTTCTGCATATGTATCTGGATATATAAGTACCCCAAACTGCAAGTGAACATCATTCAAAAATCAGGGGTTTTTTTTAGTCCTTTGCATACATTATTTGGAAAATCATTGCTTTCTGTGATTTAGGGACATGTAAAACAGAAATAAATACAGATAGACTTCTATTTATACTTTACATCCCCTTCCCCTGCTAACCAGTTCAGGCAGTCAGCAATCTAAAACTGCTTATCAGTTCTTGAAAAATGTGTGTTTGCAGGTCACCTTTATTTTTTCATTCCTCATGCCTCAAATCTCCGCTGAAATTTCAGCATTACCAGCTTTCTGAATGATAAAGGACATTTCTCTTGTGCTCTCAAGCAATGAGTGCCAAAGGCAACAGAATGAAATTTGTATGCAGCACTGTCTACGCTCCATGTGCGTGTCCATTTATCTCAATAACTGACTGTCATCTTTGTGCCTGTACATCCTACAGTGACAATCAGAGCCCAACACTGCTCGAGATGTCAAATTTCCAGGGATAGATTTCTAGCTGCAGGCAACTGGAGCTAAATACCTCATATTGAGAACACTCTCCTCCTTGTCACTGACCACATTAGAGCCTTTCATGTAGCTTCATATGTGGCTTTTATTTATTGTCTACTTCCACCCATGGCTTGAACTTCAGTGGCTTTCAAAAGTGATAGGGCTTGTAAGCATATGTGCACTTCAGAATGTATTTTCTGTAATTAAAGAACTTTCTTTGTATGTCAAAGTAAACATGGTACATATGCAGCTGCCTGCACAAATTTTGCTGCATTTTGGTGAACTTTGCAACTTCTTCAACCATTCAGTCAATAGAATGGGGGAATAAATCCTTTTAAAGAAAGACCAGGTATTTTCATATGCATTTAATGTACATTTTTATATAATATAATAAGATTTGGAATCACAAAGGTAAGTGTGTATTCTGATTTGGGGGTTATTGGAATTCTGTTATCTCCCAAAAGCTGAATTCAAAGAATATAATTGCTTCCGCTCATCTGCTTATCAGTGTTTAAACTTACTTTATTTAAGGTGAAGAACTAAAGAATAAAGAATTTCCTTCACTTCCTTAAGAAATGAAAACCGAAACAAACACAAAATTCATGAATAATAATGAGCACAACCAGCAGCAGGATAGCGTGCACATATTTCTTGTCAAGAAAAAATAATTGCAGCACTTGATGTGAAAATGAGATTTATGTCTTGTGCTAATTTTTACTCTCCACCTGATTGTATCAGTACATGGGAAGGAATTGTAGTCCTTCTGGCTAACAAGCATTAAACAGGCTGGTGAGCAGCCAGCAATACATTACACAGAATGAAGAAAAAACTAGCAAGTCTCCAAATCTCAGAGATTTTAAAATACTGATCCAAAACTGAAACACAAGCTTTTTGCATAAGAGAAGGAAATTAGACTAATAGTAATTTTTTTCCACCTTTTTTTTTGTGATATGGAAAACCAGAGATGGCTTGTTCTGTTTTATTATCTGTAACAAAATATTTTCTGAGCTATTATTATTAAATTGATAATTGATATTGAAGTATTTTTATTATCTTTGATTTGTCCCAGATCAGAGGAGGAAAGCTCATGATCACATACACAAGAAAGAATGATGCTGGCAAATACGTTTGTGTTGGAACAAATATGGTCGGAGAACGTGAAAGTGAAGTTGCAGAGCTCACTGTTTTAGGTAAGAATTCCTTTTAGACTCCATTGATGAAAATGTCCATCTTTTGTTTTTCCTAGTAAGCCTTTCTCTAAACATTATTCTGATCCATTTCCATTTCAGTGCTGAAAATGTTTTTCTCATGGTTGTGATCTAGTAAAAAGAAGGAAGGCAATGGCTCTGCAGCCCACCTGGGACAATTTATTCCTATTATAAGATGCTTTTGTATTTAATTCTCAAACTGAAAATAATTCCAGTGTCCATGACTGGATCAGTATTGTGAAATAACAGCAAAACAAAAATTCACAAGTTTAAGAAGCAGAGGCTTAATTTTTCCTTCTTACTGGAGAGAATCAGAATTACTCTAAATTTCTATTTGGAATAATTATCCTTTCATTTATAGGAACGTGTGCTGAGTGTTGTAAAGCTACAACTTTGTTCAAACTGAATATCCAGGAAGAAAGTGGTGTGTAACCCTTTAGAAGCTGAGGAACTTGTACTATTTTATTTTGATTTTATATAAACACTTTTGAAGCACTAGGGGAGGAAGTTTATTGTCAAATAGACTTTCAGAACTTTCAAGCAGTATCTAAACTTGAAAGTAAATTGTAATTACATGAGTAAAATTCTGGCATCAGGCTCCTATTTAACTGTACCATGTAATAGCTCATCAGTAGTCTGCTGCCAACCAGGGAATCATGGGCTGGACTGTTTGATAGCTTAGGCTGAAAAATTACTTCTCTTGCTAAAAACCTGTGAGAGGGGTGCATTGCAGGCAGAGCTCTGTCTGGCTTCTTCTTCATCTCTTGTTCCTTTCAGACATAGTTCAGATTTTCAGCCTGGGGAAACTAGCAAGGTTTTGTTCTCAAATGAGTCAGTAAAGGTTTGAATTTCTTACCAGCCCATGTCTAGAAATCTTTAAAACACCCTATTCTTTCAACTCAGACTTGGATATGCGTGAAAAAGCACAAGTAATATGCTGACTTCATATATTAAATTTTTCTACATTAATCTTCTATTTATGAGGTTTGGTTATTTAGAAGTTGAACTTTTGCTTCTAGGTCTCTGCTTTAGATCAGAGGGAGGATTGCATGCCAGAAACTGTAATATTAGAAAGTTTCAAAGTGATCCTTGCTAAGCTTTCCTTGTACGTACCAAATAATCATGTGACAAAGACAGATTCTTAAATCAGTGTTGATTTCCCTTATCCGTTTCTGCATTTGACTAAGAGTGTTATAAATGGGCAGACAAAAACTCCTGGAAGTCCATTACTCTTCCTTCAGGAAACTGATCTGGAGAACAATGTGCCTCTTGTGGGCAGCACTCTTGGTAAGAACCAGATCAGTCTTTTTTCTCTTGCATAGTTAAGTTTAATATTCTTCCCCAAACTATTCCTACTCTGAGATTTAATCTGGATGTTCTTTTCTTACATTCAGATTTGTTTTTTTCGGCACCTACAAGAAAGGGGCCAGTGTTGGGAGTTGTCTATATTTGTATCTTTTTAATTCGCAGCTAGATTTATGTCTGTAGATCTCTGTTTTATTTCTCACTTCTTGTATATGAACTCAGGCTAGAACTGACAGCTTAAAGATCAACTTGCTATTTCATTTAACATTATTTCCTACCATTGCCAGCAAAGTTAAATTTTCGACAGCACAAGTGTCCAGCTGGTCTGGACATCCTTGAGAATAAAAGATTTTTTTTTTAATAAGGTTTTGTTCAGGTCACATTTCCTTTTTGAACCATGAAGTTTTTGTAATATTGAATCTCCATGTCTGCAAATCTAGAGTAATACTTAGAACTGCTTTTCTCAAACACAAATGTGAGACATGAAGAGCGTGGGATTGTCTCTTTATCCTTCTGTCTGGTTGTTTTGTACTCCTGTGAGAAATTTGTGGTGTATTTTTGGGTATTCACACTTCCTGATGGTGCCAATGGCCTCAGACTGTTGCAGTTCCAGGGGGATGATATTTATATCTTTAGTACATACAAGTCAAAACATGCAACTGCCTTCTCAACTCCCTCAGAGCTTTCACAGGTTTATAGACGAAAAGTTCATCTGCCTGAGGCAAAGGAACCTGCCAAACACTCTCCTGTTAAACCTTCCCAGTTCTTTTATGGACATGCTGTTGTCATCTGCTGCTGCTCTTCTAGATGGGTCATTCCTGCAATATTCCAGAAATTATTAAAACCACTTTTATCCTTGGGAGTGTGCAAACCTCACTGCAGAGCAGCCTGCTGTGGAATTATGAAAGTATGAATGACCCAGCAACCTGCAGCTTTCAATCCCGTTACAGGTAGAAAAGTGTATCAATACCTTGCCTGAAATTCACAGAGTTTACCAAAACAACACAGCCTGTGCTGAGGTCACCTTTTTGTTCCAGAAAGTCTGAGCATAGGTGTGCAGCAATTAATCTAAACAAAAACTATGGAGAGGACATTCTGGGGTTTTTTTCGCTTGTTTTACTCCATGTGTGCTGGTGAAAGAAAAAGTTGCCTTTCAAATGCAGCATTGGAAATTATTTCATGGAATACTTGCTGCTGCTGACACCTGTGAGCAGCCTCACAGAGATCCTGAGCAATCTGGACACAGAACTGCTGGATTAACCCTTGATTTCCTTTCCTTCCCCTTTAGAGAGACCATCTTTTGTGAAGAGACCGAGCAATTTGGCAGTGACTGTGGATGACAGTGCAGAGTTTAAGTGTGAGGCAAGAGGAGACCCAGTCCCTACAGTGAGATGGAGGAAAGATGATGGGGAGCTGCCAAAAGCAAGGTGCAGTACTTGCAGTAACCCTTTTTATATCATCTACTTTGGTGTATGATGGGGCCATTCAGTGATTGACAGCAGGCATTTCTTTGTCTTGAATACAGAAGGCCTGGCTTGGTCCAATAAAATATTTCTAATTAGCACTGTGCTCTAGTTGAATCTACAAGTTATGTTGAAACTTAAGAACGGCATGTTTTCAAGTTTTTGTTGTGGCAACACCTGACAAAAATAACATAAAACATATAATATAAATATAATATAAATACAATATAAAAATAATAAAATATAATATTAAATATAATATAAAACAACCAAGTGCAGCCAGTGGTATCAGATACAGATTAATTCTTCACCTCAAGAGTCTTTTGTGATTACTAAAAGTTTAGGAGAATGTATAACAAATAGTAAAAGAAATTACAACATCAAGAAGTATATATTGGAATTGCAATTGATGTAAAATGTAGTCTGGCAATGTAGAAAGCTGCCTTGGTTATAAATGTTTTTGTTGCTAGGTTTCCAATGAACTTCATATTTGTTATTGCTGTAATTCAGGCCAAAAAGTAAAACACACTATTAAAAATAAACACATCCTGTGATGGATCGATATAGAAATAGATTAAATACTTATTTATTTACTTTGAAATCCTAATTATCAGTTTAAAAAACTTTCAGGGAGTAGACTGAAAGAAGAAACACTTTACAGGGTTGGATTTGTAAGTTGGCCACTTACTTTTTAAATACAGCTTTTTGGTAATGTAGTCTATAGCTTTAATAAAAACTATCATTTTTAGGAGAAAAATCTACTTACCATAAATAGAAACACATTGACTGCATTATACATAAAGGAGAGAAAGGTGATGAAAGGAAAGAAATTGGTAAAAGGCCACATAGTCCTTTAGGAAAAAAAGAAAAAAAAAAGAATAAATTGTGATTTATCTTGACTTTCAAGCAATTCTGATCTTCTTGTGAGCAATATTTTCTTTTCAGCCATATTAAAAAAATCTGTCATTCAGATGGAGAATAATAAATATTGTTATAATTACTTGTTAAAATAATTCTAACAATTAAAATGTTCTTCATTAGGGCTTTGCAATTGTGTGCAAATAATATCAGAATAAGGTTTTCAAATACTTGGGTATATTTTGGTTTTAAAACTTTATTTTGCATTTTTTATAAGTATCTATACTTTTTTCCCTTGTGGGAAATACAGAAATAAGAATATTTTTAGAGCAAATCCCCCTTGTTTTTACCCTTGACAGAAACTGTACAAAGTTCTGTTATTCATTGTTAACTACTATGTATATTTAAAGATACGAAATCCGTGATGATCATACCTTGAAAATCAGGAAAGTTATGGCAGGAGACATGGGATCATACACTTGTGTTGCAGAAAATATGGTTGGAAAAGCTGAGGCATCAGCAACCTTAACAGTTCAAGGTAAGAATGTTTCTTTGCAAAGAACGAAGTTGAATAAAGTTGTACTAAAATAAGTTGATTTTTCTTTGTACAACAACTGTAGTGATAAAAAAAATGTGAAAATACAAATTTGTCTTGAGTTGTATTCTGAGGAAATGGAAACATTTCACGTGTAAGATTTTTTAAGTAGTCTTTACCAGGCTGGCCTGGAGAGCTGAGTATGTTTTGAATTTCAGTTCTTCAAGTTCAGAATCAAGTCACTTTTAATCTTTGTATCTGAAAGACAGAAAGAAGAAAGTCAGTGTTACTAAGCTGCATTGTTTTAATTCAAAAAGAAAGAGTTGCAAGTTCAAGTACCTGCCAAGTTTTTTCAATTAAATATAGTAGAGAAGCAGTGAATGATAAATCTGTTTGTGGATCTTTTAATACACTAACCCAGACCACTGGAATTCCTGTTGCTTTTTCATTATGAAAGCAGATCGTAGCACTACTGTTTCTTTGTAAGATAAAAATTCAGTGGAACTCAGTGAACTAATATGTATAAAAATCCTTCACTGCCTTTATATACACAATCCAGATGTTCACTATTCAGATAATCCCTCTCTTCCTTTCCTGGCTAGCAGACAGGCAATGATGTCATCCTGATGCTTTTTTCTGGGTGCTGATGGTCCTTCTGTCCTTTTCTCTGTTCAGTGGGAATTAGTCATTATGGAGTTCTGGGGAAGTGTAGGCTTAAAAGTGTTTTATTTGGTAACAGGCCTCTATTTTGACACATTTACTGTAACAGGAAAGGTCTTGCCCTGAACCTGCTCTCCTTTTTCCACCAGAAACATTTGGTGTCCCTCTGTTAGGAAAGTATTGAATTCTTTTGTTGAAACTCTCATAAAACCAAGAATTTTGAGATGTTCTGTTTTGTACGTCACCATGATGTTTATACATCGAAACTCATACCTTATGTTTGTAAAATAACCAGCTCTCATGCTCAGTGTTGGAGAATAAAGGATAAACTTGTGAGCAGTAAGCACAGTTTATCCAAAGGAAAAAGACTGAATTATTTCTTAAATAATCATTTGTTCTGAAGATCACCTCTTAAATCACCTGTTACTCCTGTAAAATGTTAATATTAAGAAAATTTGCTTTAATGACTGGTTGAGCAGTTACATTTCTGGAAATTAACTTTTGGTAGCCCTAATCTTTCATATTCCCATTCAAAATAATAAATATACTTGAAATCCCATTTAGCTTAATGATGCTAATAGATATAAAATGACTTAAGTATGTAGATGTTAGAAATTGAATGAGATCTTTTTGATAATAAACTGGCATTTTTAAAGAACAAGATCATAGCCAAAGTCCTGATTCATCAAGATCCTAATTTTTAAGTGTTTGTATTACACAGCAGATATTTACAGTGTGGCAGCTTTGCTCTGAGGATATTGTTATGGGATAATTTGTTTCCCAGTGTGAATGGATTACCTCCTGAGCCATTTGTCTGCGCTAATGTCTTCATAGGAGGGATTGATGTGAGAAACTGTAATGTGCAGGGACAATTTGTAGTTGGTAATGAAATAAATTATGATCAAAATCCATTTATTAGCGTATCCAAGAGACCAAGTTTTATGGGAGGGAAAATCATACTCCTTTAGCAAATGGATTTTCCATTCCGATTTTTTCACATTTTCCCTCCTTTTTCTGCCTTCTCCTCTTTTTCCCTCCTCTCCTCTTCCCTTGTTAAAACATGTTTGGTTTTTTTTCCTAAAGGGTCAGCTTTTTGACTATGCTATATCTAGAAAAGTAGACTGATCTTGTTTCAGTACTAAAATAAGATTGCTCTGACTGTTTGTGGACACACAGCTCTTTGAATTTTTTGGATGATTCATTACTTTTTTATGATTTTATGGGGTTTTTTTCTGGGTGATTTAAGGAATGCAACTGGCAACTCTTTTCTGCACTTTTGGTTATCATCACATGATCTGCTGACTGTAGACTTTAGTAAATGTGTGTTCTGCAGTGCCAAATCGAGTTATTTTTGTTGCCTATTTGTAAACAGAGGGCTGCACTGCCAATCACAGCTTCAGACACTACAGCTGCCACTGTGCAGGCATGTTAAATTCAGCAAAGGGCAAGGAGGGGGCTTGGCGTGGGTTTGAGTGGGTTTGGTTATTTGTGGAGCTTTGGTTTGGGTTTTTTCCTCTTCAGTATCTCAGCAAGAGGCTGTGGTATTTCTGTGCCAGACTCTGCCAGAGGAGGAATATGAGAGCTGTCAGTGGTGACCCAAGACGTGTGTCCATGTCAGGAAAGGGACAGTCCCTGTTTGTCAAGTGCGATGGTGTTCGCAGGGGGCTTGGGATGAGGGAAGAGACGAGGATCTGACTCCATGTTTCAGAAGGCTTGATTTATTAATGTATTCTATATAATATATTAAAACTTTACTAAAAGAATAGAAGAAAGGATTTCATCAGAAGGCTAGCTAAGAATAGAAAAAGAAGGAATCATAAAAAAAGCTTGTGTCGCAGAGAGTCCAAGCCAGCTGACTGTGATTGGCCATTAATTAGCAACAACCACATGAGACCAATCACAGATCCACCTGTTGCCTTCCAGCAGCAGATAATCAATGTTTACATTTTGTTCCTGAGGCCTCTCAGCTTCTCAGGAGAAAAAATCCTAAGGAAAGGATTTTTCAGAAAATATCATGGCTACAGTCAAGTGTCTGCACAGAGGGGCTGTGGCAGGGAGTGAAACGTGGCAGGGCTGCAAGCAGTGCTCTTCAGGGCCTCGGGACTGGCAGCACTAAGAAAGGGATTTATCTTTTTCTCTACTCATCATTTCCACTCACACCATGGTGAGCCCAGTGTGTGTCTCCTGTGGAGGGTTATCTGGGGCACTAAAAGGTGGAGCGTGCAGTGCCAGGGCAATTGAGATACGCAGCTGTCGGGGAGGTGTGGATGGGAGGTGGTGAACAGCTATCCTGGGACTCACGGGGGTCTGCCCTGGATCCCATAGGACCCTTTCCTCCTGCTCAGCTCTGCCTGGTGCCTGATGCATGCCCTGCAGGGCACCCTGTTTTGGGAATGCTGCACAGACACAGCCACAGAGCTGCGTATTAGCTGGGAGCCAGCCCAGGCCATGTCCCTGCACTAGGAACTGTCAGCTCAGATAGTTCAGCTCTCCCTCTCTGTCTGTAATAAACTCTGTCTGTAATAAACTATTAACTGTAGAAAATACAAGAGAGGGGAGGGAACATAATTTCCATTTTTATGTTCTTCCTGCTCATGGCACTGGCGTCACAGATGCTGGTTATTGGAATCACTGTTTTCCTCTGTACAGGCTCCTAACTTTGGGGACCAAAAGCATTTTCTACATACAGATGTTGTATTCTTACTGTGACTTCAGCCATATTCGTAAACCAGATTTGGAGTTCTGTACTGACGTAGTGAAGTTTGCACTCTTCCTTTAGTGTTTTAGTCCTGCAGCTTAGAAGCATTTCCATCCCTAAAACTGTCAAGTTATCTTATTGCCTCCTTGGAAAATTAAATAGTTAAGGAAATGTAATCCTGATGTTGTTTCCATATACCTAAAATTGGAGAGTTCTCTACCCTCTGTTTTCATTTTGCAGCAATGTGTAGTGCATCTGCAAGGCATCCAGAGACATTGCTAAATACATGTGGAAGCATTTCATTCAGGAGATGATTAATTATTAAATAAATACCTCAGTCAATACATAATGCCAGGAAGCAGCCCAGAGTACAATACATTATATTTTGCCAACACATTATATTTCACCAAGTAGCTGATGTACTTCAGAAAAGGAAAAAAATGCCCAAAAAGTGGCACCACTGGAACCAGTGGACTTCTCTCTTGCTCTAGCACTAAGCAAGCTGGATATATTTGTTGTATTTATATTATATTGTATTTGATATATATGCAAGATGCATTTCATGTTTTGTGTAGGTTTCTATTACGTGACTCGCTTAGTTTTATGCCTCAAAGCAGGACTGCAGGAAATATAATATTATATATTTCATTACTACATATATCATTGAAAACAACGTTCCTAAGACACGCAAAATTACCAAAGATGCATACTTCAGAAACTTCAGTACAAAAAAAGAATTAGTTTTGCCATTAATGCAAATGGAAGTAGGGCATCTTCAAGAATCTGCAAATCCCACATTTAACCATGATAATGCTCTCAAGCAAATCTAAGAACCAAAGGTTTTACATATTCTCACCAGCTTCCATTTGCTTTGCTCCCATGCGCGGTACTTAATTTGGCTTTTTTGACATCTGATTTTGTAATAAGTCTACAATTTCTGGTGAAATGAGCTGTTCTTTCTGAAACACAGCAGTGTAAGCTAGGGCTCCAGTGGCAGCCCTGCTCTGCAGCTGGCCAGGAACCATCACAGCAGTGGCAGTGTAGGTGAGGCTCAGCAGGAGTTGGGAGCAGCAGCTCAGGTGGCTCAGTTGGCTTCAGGACTTCAGGAGAATAACAACACTGGCTGTGGGTGACTGTGGTCAGTCAGCAGAAGGTTGGAATCTTTTCCTTGAACAGGAATCTTTTGAATTCTTCTTAGCTCTCCCTACTCAAGCAGTGGCTCGGGAGGAGTGTGCAATACTTGGTACAGGGCCCTGCCTAACCTGCACCTAAACTTGCTGCAGCAGTGACTGAACTGTAAAATGTAAATTTTGCCATTCAAAGGCACTAAGCACATTCAGCGTTATCTGTTTGGCAGGAAAAAAGAAGAATTCCTATGGAAATTGTAGCGGCCAGTTCATATTTTACAGTGGCAATCTCTGATTACCAAGCCTTTTTAGATTATGATGTGTTTAATTTT
Source organism: Geospiza fortis (assembly GCF_000277835.1). Classification (NCBI taxonomy): domain Eukaryota; kingdom Metazoa; phylum Chordata; class Aves; order Passeriformes; family Thraupidae; genus Geospiza; species Geospiza fortis. The sequence continues at coordinate 568,455 of NW_005054539.1, read as the reverse complement.
AGGGTTAACAGAGCTTGTCTGCAAGGTAGATAGAGAGTGGAAGTTTTGATAAGTGACTCCTGGCTGTGATTTTGCTGTAAGAGTCAACTGACAAGGAATTTTAATCTGAAAAGGTGGCACATGCTTCAGGCCTGGAATTTCCTCCTCCTTCCACCTCCTCTTTGTGCAAGGTAGCTTCAAGGCACACAGTGAAAGACATCTATTTGATAAGGCTTCTGGAAAGGGCTGCAAATACCACCCAGAATAAAAAGGAACAGGATTTGCTCTTTCATCTGTCTGATACCATAGAAATGTTTCCACTGTGTCAGGCTGCTGGTACACATTATAAGTTGGCTGTAAATGTAAATGCATTAAGCATTAAAACAGCAAAGACAAAATTCAGAATTTTATGGGATTACAGAAATGCTGTTGAGCAATTGCTGTACAGCAATTATAATGCACTGTAGTGAACCCTTCACAGTCTCAGGGATGAATTTAACCACTGGAATTTAAAAACTAGGATTGCATTTAGGTCTGAACTTGTCTTCACATTCTCTCTTTAAATCAGTATTAAGAACTGTTTTGATGCAATAGTCTGCCTTCAGTCCCTTGAAAAGGGAAGGAAGAATAATGATTGTCCAATGAACTTTAGGATTTTTTTAATTAGTAAACTTTTGGCAGGGTGAACGAAGGAGACCATCTCCTGTGATTTCAATAGCTTAAAGAGCCCATTTCCCCCTTAATGACTGCAGTAAACTCTGATAGCATGTCAGATTTCTATCAAGGATCTGAGGAGTTTGACTGCCACCAATTTCTGGTGAAATAATAGAAATCTTAAAAGTTAATAAGCAGGAAATGAGAAAAATGTCTGAAGAGGAGATTAGAGCCCTGAAGGTTCTTGTCTTACTGATGCAACTGATGAACACTAAGATTCCTGAAGCATTTCTAAAATATGGATAAAAGAAGCAATCTGTAAGTATTTTAATGAATAACTGCTTCCATGGTTTTTAAGTGCTAAATGGATGTTGGCTTGGTTTGGTCTGGTCTGGTCTGGTTTGGTTTGGTTTGGTTTTTTACGTAGAATCTCACAACAGTGACAGCAATATTTTACAGGAGAATAACACATAAAAACTTCTGAGATTCCTTCCTCCAGTTGGGTACTTTGAAACAAGGATTTGAGACAGATGGTTTTAAGCATGTAAACAGGCATCCAAATAATTTGGAGAAATGTTATTACAGAAATAAGTTGAAGCTAGAGGCTTTTTACTTCTGAAAGGGGTTTATTTACTGTATAGTTCTCAAAAATTGTGCATTTTAATCAGTGTGAGAATTGAAGCAAGTAGGTTTGTGTAGTGTACTTCAGCACTCAATTAAAAAAAAAAGGAGCAAACAAAATCTGAAGGCTCTTTTCTAGTGCCTGAAATTTCCTAAATCCCATGGCTGTGGAAAAAGCAATTGTTTTTGTATCAGGTTTCACTGCTGCAGACTACTGTGACTGCTGTTCTAAAGATAACATTTCAATAATTCTTTCTTTGGAATAGACAAAGCAGAATTTTACTACAAGTTGTTTAATCTGAAGATTTTTGGGTTAATGAATAAATCAGAGTGCAGGGAATAATTTTAATTGATTGTTCAGCAAACAGTACTTTGCTATACATTCATTCTGAAATAAACATCAGCTTTATTAAATCATGCTAAACATCTGTGAAAAGGTAATACTTTATTTTTGCCTAGTTCATAGCCTGTGAGTAATACAGTGATGCAGAACAGTCCCTTACTTTTGTTAGTTTACTTGCATCAGTAATTTCTGAATTGGTCTCAAGGAGTTGTAAAATGCTGAATAACAGTGCATTCAAACATAATTTTGATAAGCTGTTTTGAGCACCATTTGTTACTATGAGTTGTGTTTTGTTTGAACACTAAAATGCTTTGTTGCTAGGTGCTGAATAACACTCAAGAACTAGTAATAAAGAATTTTTCTGTCTTTATATGTGGACTTGATTGCCGTGTAGGCTCAGGATCAGAATCTTCCAGTATAAGAAAAGAAAAAAAATTGTTCAGGCTGAATTGTTATATATAAATTATCATTTTCTGCAGGAGGTATTTGCATGCTTCTTTTGTCCTGTGACCACACACGAATTCCCAAAGTTTGGGATGATTTTTTTTACCCTTCTAAGTATGAAATAGGATGGCAGGACAGAGAAACAAAAACAAAGTTCTTGTCTGGATGGATGAGGTTGCTTGTTTTGTTCTCATAAATGCTCCCTGCTCTCTAAACACAGGACTGGCAGAGATTCTGTTCTCTTTTTGTCTCTCTCCGGCCTATGAGAGCCCACTTAGGACTTGCACCTCCTCATATTAGAGAGCCGCTCTCTCTTTTGACACCATTAAGGTCACACACATTGAGTCTCAGTACAGAGCAGGGAGTCACCTGAGAGTTCTGGTTTTGTTCAGTCATCCACCAGCAAAGTCTGATGGCCATTTCAGACTACCAGCAACTTTTGATAGCATTGTCATCTTTTGACAGAGAACTGTATGAAAACCAGGCTAAGTGTCCCTGAATTTTTTAGTTTTATTTTATTTTTGCAGATCATCCTTATTTCCTAAAGCATCTTGTTCCCATTTCTGCCTCGATGACAGTAAAAATTCTTGGTACATGGTGGATAGTCTGGCTTGCATAGAATTCTTACACATTGTAATTTTTGTTGCCTGTAATTAAATTTTGTTAATATGTCACAGTTAGCTTCCTGTTAACCTTATTGAAACATAAGTTGAGATGTTAGTGTAGACTTGGTTGAGACTTGGTTGTATCTATGTGGGGGGTATGGCATCCCCAGGAGAAGAAATCCAGGTTTCTTTTGAAGTAATACATTTCACTTGAGAGTATTCCTCACTAAGTACTGCATGCCCAAACCAACATTTTTTAATGATCACAAGTTAGTGCACTGCAGAGATTTATTGTCCTTCCATTTTTAGTGTGTGTTGGTATCCGTTGATCATGGGCCTTGGCCACTTTTCACAAATAGCTTTAACTTGTTATAAGAAGGTTGCTATGGATTTCAAGTTCTCCTTTCCAAGAAGCACTCTGTGCTATCATAAACAGCTGGGGAAAAAATCCCACTCAGTTTCCTTTTCAGTTCTACTATCTTCAACTGTAAGTCAAAAAATGCAGTAGGAAGCTCCTAAGAATTCTTCAAATAGTATCTATCTATCATAATCTTTTTGTACTTCTGCACAGTTTATTTAAAATTCATCCTTTTTCACTCTTTTAAAAGGCTTTAGTATAAATATTTGTAGCTGCGACTACTTAGATTGCAGCAGTGCCTAAAATTACCTCAGTTCATTTAAAACATGGGGGAAGACAACTTCTCTTCTCTGAAAAGAGAAGCCTGGGAAACACGACTTCACAGTGTACCACATTACTCTAGTTTTTAAATAGATGGAATTAGACTCGCCAGAAGAGTGCTCTCTAAATTATGTTTGGTTTATAGTGTGGATTAGGAGGATCCAGAGCAAGGAAGGGGGAAGGTAGACTGGGAGAGGAACTTCTGGAAAATCTTA
>NW_005054539.1:522331-564905 GCF_000277835.1 Geospiza fortis | reverse complement strand
TTCCCTCTCTGTCTTTTCCCCTGGAAATTTCAGATTTTTCTTTGTCACCTCAAGGCAATGAATACAGGATTTTTACACATTTTAAACTGTGTACTACATGTATTAACCTGAGAAATGCTACCTTTAAAGCTGCATTGTAAAGCCTTTTTCCGCATTTTTGGTTTTTTATCCTAGAAATCTTCATTGAATCTTGCAGGAGGACAGATTCTGATCTATCTTAATTTTTTCCTAGTATCAGGTGCAAAGCAAAAAGTCTCATATGAGTACATTTCCCCCACAAATTTTTGTACTGGGTTCCTCACACATACAGACAAACATGCACACTTATGTAGCCCTTTTCATCTTGATTTTTAAAGGGAAAATTCATTACCTTCTTAAAATGAAACTTTATATAATTACACAGCTGATACACAGCTGAAACAGAGCCATATTTTACTGTTCAGCCTTTTGAATCAGAGTTGAGGAAAGAAACACCTCTCAGCTTAAACAAAATCTCAGACTGGCCAGAAATCCATAAGGAGTTAATGCCATTTGATTGCTCTTGAAATGAGAATAGCACCCAAGGAGGAGGTTTGGTTAATGCACAGATCTTGTGGTATTTATCAGCAGAAGGTGGAGCTTAAACCACCAAAGAGAGAAAGAAGCTTTGAGACATTTGAGGGGAAAATAGGGGAAACAATAAGCTAAGCTCTCAAAACAAATTGCTTGCTGCTCCCACTGCAAAGCTGGGAGAAAGCACATACCTGCTTGTGCAGGAAGGAGAATCATTGATTATGAATCCATAGTGCTTGAAGCTCATCTCTAGAATTGATTCTGGAGTTTGTTGAGCTGCCAGGCTGCCTGTGTTATGACATCCATGTTTAGGGGGTTCCAAAGCCTTACCCTGGCCTGTCTCTCTGCCTGGTATGTGCAGCAGCTCCAGAAGCACTGACATTTCCAAGGCTGTGTCTGTCCTGTCAGCACCAAGGAGTGACACGTGCCTTTTTTCCTGCTCAGACCACTTTCCCCTGGAGCACATCAGCTCTCCTGAGTGCACAGAGGCGCCAGAACTTTTCCTTTCTTTATGTTTCAAGTCCAGAGGCACAGGCTAAATCCAGCCTGCCAGGCATGTGCCATGTGCTGGGAATGAGAGCGTGTATCCTGCCCTGCATGGTCAGAGGCAGTGTCAGGATGATGTGACCACCAATTTCCAGACTGCAGCTGTCTTGAGGCTTCTGGGTGAAGTGCACAGTGACAAGTGCAGGTGGCAGCCCCTCAGTACCCTGAGAGAGGCACTTTCTGTGCAGGGCATAAACTCCAGCCAGCCTGTTTCTCTGTTACTGCCCAGCACGTGCTGTGGTTTAACCCCAGCTGATCACTAATACCACACAGCCCCTCAATGCCTCTCCACCAAGTGGGATGGGGAGAAGAATCTGAAAAAAGAGTAGCAAGCAAACAAACAAAAAAAAAATGCAGAAATCTGTGGGTTGAGACAAGAACACTTTAATAGCTGAAACAGAGTAAAATATGCTAATAATACTAATGATAACAAAAACAGTAATAGCAATTAAGAGAGAGAAAAAAATAAAATCCAAGAGAAAGAAGTGATGCACAGTACAATTGCTCACCACTTGCTGAAGGACAACCAGCATTCCCCTGAGGAGTGATCAGCAGCTCCCAACCTGTTATCACCAGTTTAAATACTGGGCAATATATTTTATAGCATACAGCATCCCTTTGGCCAGGTCAGGTCAGCTGTCCCAGCCATGCTCCCTCCCAGCTTCTTGTATCCTTCCTCACTTGGCAAAGCATGAGAAGTCCTTGACTTGGGATAAGCACTGCTCAGCAACAACCAAAACATCAGTGTGTTATCAACATTATTCTCATACTGAATCCAAAACTCAGCACTGCACCAGCTACTAAGAAGAAAAATTAACTTTATCCCAGCCGAAACCAGGGCAACCTGACTGGTTTTCAGTGTTCAGGCAGAAGAGGGAATGTGAATCAATTGTAAACAAAAATAAATAAACAAAAATTTTTAAAAACTACAAAACTCTTTGAAAGTATGTTGAGGAAAGCAGCGCCTAATTGACACTCAGATTTTCCCCATGTTCACTTTTCTGTCTGTGAAACCACAGCATTCTTGTGGGTTTCACTAATTGTAAAGGTGGTCTTAATATCAGAACTATTTTCCAGCTAGTAAGTCACTTGTTTTTGTCTTAATTTCATTCTTCACATTACAATTATAGAAAATAATTAATCTCTTTTTTTTGTTTCCAATCTAATTTTTATCTTCTCGGGCTTGGTAAATTTGAAATTACTGTAGTCACTTGTTCCTTTAAACTTAAGTGTTTCTCTGACAAATCAGCAGCAATCTAAAACAGAATTTTTCCACTCATCAAAAATGCAATAAACCACCATCACTCCCTTGCTGGGGGTTTGGAGTTACAAGTCATCACTTTTGATTTGAGACATCAAAAATCTCATGTAAACATTTTACCTCAGCCCCGTGGCTGCGGCGTGCTTGGCGCCAGACTGTGAGACTTTGCTCAGACATTTGTGCTGCTCTGTGTCAAACTTGGTGCTCTGGGACCAGGCACTGTGAAAGCATTCACAGTAAGTAAGGGTGGCCCAGGCTGGTCCCACATGAATGGCAGCTTCAGCAGAAAATCTGGGAAAAATTGTGAATTGTGTGGATATGTATTTATACCTCAAGAAGTGACAGCTGAAAATAGAGAGTCCAGGGAGGATGAAAAGTGATATATCCCAGTTCTTTTGTACTGTACCTGGTTTTGTGTTCCTGTATTTTTCACAGGCTGAAGCCAGGAGGCAGCTGAATGGCAGCATTTATATTTTTTTCAGGACAAGAGATTCAGGCTTTTGTTTATTTCTCTGTAGAAAGTGATACTTCCCACAAATGACTGTAGAGAGATGTGCATATCAAGGATATTGAGAGTTTCAGATTGCTTTGATAAGAACAAATAGCCTACAAATCACCAGATAGGAAATGGAACATGGCACATTGTCTTAAACTATCTCCCTTAATAATAGTTTTTGCAAAACACCAACATAAATATCTGGTAGTCATGTTGCAGGGAGGTATTCAATGGTCCTCATTCAGATATTTGAGCATAAAAAGTGTTTCTTTAGATTTCAGAGTTTAGCAGGATTAGAAATTAAACACATTTTTGAATAGAAGATTTTGGCAGCTTTTTGCAGAGTTTTTGTTTGGAATTATTCAGGATTTCTTGTTAGTTTGTTTTTTAAGGTGTGAAAAGTCAGAGTTTGATCAGTTTGCTAAACATAATCAGACTCTTATATTTCCTCTGCATGTGACTGTAGTACCCAAATTTTCTGTACCCACACTTTTCAAATAGAGGTCATAAACTGTGGGTTTCTCACCCATTTATGTCACATGAAGATGACAAACAGCTGAGTTTCAGCTCCCTGACAGGTAACACAGCAATCTCTGTGCTATCTCTGTTGTTAGCTCTGCAGTTTCTCCCCTCTCACTGTCTAGTCTGGACCTGGACAATCCCAATGGAAATTCCAGCTTCTCACTCCACTGTCTACTCCAGCCCATCTGCTCATACTCCTGTCCCGTCTCCTACCGCTTCATTCCTACAGGCACATGCCATCTCTGATTTATTTCACTTGAACTGGGAGTGATGTATCACAAAATTCCTTGAAAGGAATCCGAATTTCATTGTGACTGCCATTTTCTAGATTAGTCATAATGGCCAGTTATTTATACAGAAGCTGAAGTTTGGATATTAGTTGATTGGATAAGTTTGGATATAAGTTGACTGTTATGCATAATTATTGGCCTGGAAGTTGGTATGGTTTAAGTTCTCTGGTGTAGAGTTATACTTTCTTGCTTCTTTTATTATAACTTCTGTTAGTGTCCAGCAGTCCTTGAAGACATGAAGACTTTTTTAAAATAATCAAAAGTGAAACACATTGAGCTTCAATCAAAAGTGTTCAACTTGTGGCAGTTAAATAACAAGATATCTTCCAAGCACCTGGAAGATATTTGTAAATAGCATAGTGAGAACAATAATTAATGAGTATTAAACACACTGAACAAAATACTCTTTAGTAGTTAAGTACCACCTTGGATCTCAAGATTTCAAAAGCATCTTATTAGTATACATAAATTAAAATGTCTATAATTTTACTCTTTTTGAGATAGATAATTGCTACCAAGCTATCAAGAGTGGTGTACTTGAAGCTTCTAACTTGCCTAATGGCAGAATAAAAAATGAATGCGACGCTCTAGTATTTTATTTTAAATATGAGAAAACCAGTGGGTTCTAGAGAAACACTAGATCAACATTTGCCTTCAGCTCTGTGAGGACAGCTACAAAATGAGACATAAAATGTGTCTTTTAGAGGTGTAGGCATTGCACACAGCATGTTGAGGTCTCATATGAGATCCCAGAGTGAGACAGACCCAGGCTTATCCCAGCAGTGCATGGAGGGAGCAGAGGAGACCAATGGATTTAAGTTGAAACAAGGCAGATTGAGGCTGGATATGAGAAGGCATTTCTCCACTGGCTGGGCAGCCAAGCAGCAGAGCAGGCTGCCAGAGTCTGTGCATTGTTATTCTTTGCAATTTTTCAGGCCCTGACTGGATCAAGCCCTGACTGACCCTGAAGCTGACCCTCCTGAGCAGGAGGTTGGAATGGAGACCTCTGAGGTTGCTTCCAACCTGATTATCATGTGAACCTACAAAACTGCATCTGTCAAATGTAATAGTTGCTCCATTAACATCTGGCAACTGTACTAGGCTGTAGTTTAAGTCCTAAAACTGCAAATTCCTACTCCTGTGAGTGGATTTAATGATACCAATAGTCCCAGCGAGCTTGATAGGATTTCTGGAAAGAATAAGGCATTAAAAGATCACGTCACTAGACTGGAAACCACTTTTCTTTTGGTTTTTGTTCAGCAACTGGTCGTGTCTTCACTGAAAAGCCTTGCATGTCATGGAAATTATATGAAAGGCAAAAATATTATTCCTTTGGTAGTTGCGGTTTTACATGCTAACTTCCTGCCTTTACAAACAGGTTATTCCACCTAATTGCCATGTGAAAAGCCATGATTAACAGAGGGAAAATTAATTTACTTTATAATTGAAAGTGGTGTCAAATAAAATGTGCTATAATAGAGGAGAAACTATTTGCTTCTCAGTTTTAGTAACTTTAGATATCAATAGGCTGCAAATCAAACTAAGAATGTGGTCTTTGTTGTAGATGTTGCTATTATTGTTGTTCTTTTAAACCACATGATATCCTTCTGACAGAATTGTTCAAATTTTTTCTATGAAACTTCACCCTTTGCCCTTTCCACAGATTTGCAACCAATGTGATGCCCTGTTTCTACAGGGATTTATTTTCATGTATCAGTGTCCCCTCTGTTTTCACAGGTGGGCAAAAAATATATATTTGCTTGACAGGGTTATTTTTGACCTACAGTAAGAAATGTCTAATAAAAAGAAAAGGGGAAATTCAGCGCTTAGAAGTTAATTTAATTTATGGAAATATAATTGAGCACCCTGTTAGACATTTTAGAGTAGAGGACTTGAGCAGCTCTGCATTGCTACTGAGAAGGCTGAACTTTCCTCTTCTTGGCACTACTCAACAAATGAAAAAATAATAATTTAGAGTTGCTTTCTCTGTTCAAGAATTTCATTCCATTAAGTCTCTTATCAGGCTGTTTCATGTACAATGAGTGGTGTTTTGTGGAGAATCATGTCTAATTCCAGAGCATGTCAGATTGTAAGTTTAGTAAAGAGCTTTTGAGTTAAAAAGCAGCGGTTGCTGGGAAATACAGACTTACACATGAACAAGAGTAGCTGGGAGCTGGATCCTGGGGAAGAGCAGATTTCTCTCAGGAATTCGTGTGTAGCATTTCTTGGCCACTCCACTTACAGATAATCTGAGCAGAGTAATGCACACTGATTTTCTTTTTGAGAAATATCATTTAAAGAAGGCTAGTGCGCATCCAGAATAGTTCCTTAAAACTCAAATCTTTGTAAAATGATACTTTAAACTTCCTCTCTTTGAGATTATTTCCTTAAGAAAAAAAGTTTCTTATAAAACTCAAATCTGGTTGATCTGGGTTTGGCATGTGCAGTTGCAGGTTCTTGTCTTCAACATGTTCCACATTCCGATATTCAATCTGATTTTCTTTCTGCTTTTTTTTGTAATACACCTGGAGTCCTCTGTATTTATTAGAACTGGAGGCCAGGATTCCTCATGCCTAATGAATGTTGGCAAAGTGGATATTATTGGTTTCCTGCATGTGTTTATCAGAGGATGGTGAAGTGAGGGTGCTTAGCTACTCGATATGAAAGTGTGCCCGTGCTGAACAAGAGCTGGTTTACTCTCAGCATAAAGTGATAAGACCAAAGTGTAGCATGCATTTAAATAATTATATAATTTTTGACCTTTACTGTAATTATCACAAATTAACCTCTTTTTTTACTAGCTTTTTTCTTTGTTTTGGTCAGTGTCTGTGTATATTTTCAAAATGCATTACTTCTGCTTTTTTTATTTATTTTCAATCTGTTCCTTCCATCACTGATATGAGGTTGGAATAATTTCTAACATGCCTATCTTTTATAAGCAAAGTTACGCTGCCAGGATCTGAGCCATTTCAAAGGTTTTGAAAATTTTGAACTATGGTTGAAGGATAATTTAATATTTGATAATGTACCACTGATAATTTCCATTGAAAAATGGATTGTTGTTAATAAATGTTTTGTTTTGAATATTTTAATGAAATTCCAGTTTGGGGGACAACTAAGAGGGTTAAGAATCTTTTCAAACTTGTTTTAATTGTGGTATACTTGGCACTTACAGTTTATTAGTGAGCCTTATGACCTTGACTCAGCAATCCTATACTAAAGAGATTTGCATGTGGCCTAAATGCCTTAGCATATTATTCATTTTTTGAAAAACTTTCTTTTTTAACAGATATTAGTTTCAGAAAACTATATTCCATTTGTAAATGTTTGGATGCTATAGAAAGGCTGTAAATATTACTGTTCCATTTCAGCAATGTTGCAGATTGATATTTACTGGAGATTTTAAGTTAATTTTGCCATGGAAAAATCTTGATGCAAATGAATAATAATAATGTGGGGGGAAAAAAAATTACTCAAGGTACACCTCAGTTCATCAGAAAGGCTTGGAGTAGAACCTAGAGTGCCTGGCCAGTCATTTCAGTCTGTTACCCATTTTCCTCTACCACCTACTTTTCAGTATGTGATAGAGATTACTGTTTAAGAATCAAAATATAAAAATGTCGTTCAACATTATAAACCTATTTTTCATATATCAGAATATGTGTTTGCTTTCTAAGGTCCTTACTAAGGATCCATTTTCTAATTTTTTTTAATTTGCTTTTATTTTAATTTTGTTTGGCTTTGTTTCATGTCTGTTTCAATTTTATTTATTCCATGTTTTCTTTTTGTTTTGTTTTTGTTTTTAGTTGTGTCTGGTAAGTTGAAATTTTATTGGCCATCTTCTAGTCATCGTGTCACTGTGATGGGAACTTCTCCTCCCCTTCCCATCCATCCCCTTCCATGTCCTCCAACCACTCAGCTCCCATCTTTCACTTGTTATTGGCAAGACACATCGAACAGAATAAATTCTGCATGAAGTATGGGTAACTTAATGGCAAAGAGAAAGGTAATGGGTTGCAAATTTTCTGTTTTTATATGATGTGGCGAGTCAAATCCTAATGTCTCCTTTCTTCAGTGACTGCATGGGTTGAACTTCAAAGTGTGCTAAAAAATTGTGTTTGGTTAAAAGGTTCCTCGGATAGAAGTTGGGATTTTCTAACGGGGATCTAATATTTTGGCACCTTTTACAGTCCCATCATTACATACCACATGTATGTGACCCAAGGCGTGAAATAAAACTAAATTATGCTAAAAAAAAAAAAGGCAGTGAAATAGCTTTCAGTACAGTTAACACAGAATGGAATTTAATAATAGTTTCTCTTAATCCTGTTTAATTCTTCTAACATTGAAGCTAATAAGATTTCTGTTATTTGCACTAATTGTAATAGATTTAGAATAGTACATATATGGGCAATATGCATATATTTTTAGAGTAGTATCCATACAAACTATGTATTTAGAATAATACTTAGGGAAATATGTACCTGTCTATATTTTATAAATTTTACCATGGCTGCCTATAAGACTAAATTCCCTTTCCTTTTTGTGTTAAGTAGTCCCTGAATGGTCATCTTGAGGTACTATAATCGCAACCACCCAGTGGTGGTTGTGATTGTAGAACCTCAAGTGGTACTATAATCACAGTGGTGATTCTAGTGGTCAGAACCATTTTATTTTCTTTATAGTTGTACCTGTCCTTGAGTCCAACAAAACCTGAAACCTCGTAAATCCCCTGCACTAGCACAGGGTTTAGAAGCCCTCAGTTCCACATTGTGTGGCATTGTGTCAGAGGCTATTACAGAACCTGCCAAGCCCTACATTTAACTGTATGCTAAATTTATTCTTGTTAGTAGAATCTAGCAGCATAACCAAGGTGCTTCACCCTCATCTCCATTTTCCCCCCTCCATGCCTCACAACCCCGTGGCAAACCCTCAGCCAGTTCTCCCTCCCTCCCAAATCAAACCTGCTGACATGTCAAAGTCTTCCCACATCTTCTTCCGAGGTACTGGTTGGACATTTCAGAGCTAAATGTTTTGAAGTCAGCTAATTACATTGGGTCAATCTTAGCTTTGCTTTGCATAATTTCTTATCTAAGGAAATGCTAGGAAAGGTAGCATTTGCATCCAAATATAGACAGTAGTGTTATGCTTCAAAAATTCCTCTCAAAGGAGGAGGGCCGTAGGAAGAATATAGTCTGATATGAGCTCACCAGGGAGTAGACACAAGGCAGGGGGAACAGATAACTGCAAGAATTGGCCCATAGGAACACTGAAAGCATTTTTTTTTACAGGGCTTAAGTGTCATTGAATTTATTCTAGATAAAGCCACTACTGCTTGATGTTTGCCAAACACATCTTTGAATTACATATTTTGCACTGTTTTACAAGGAAAATCTTGTGAAAACATCAATGCTCGCAAGGGAAAAAAAGGAAATGAATATCAAAATCATTTGATTTCCTAAAGTCAGATACAAAATATCCCCTTTATTCTCAATCCAAAGAAGGGGAAGAGCATAATTAGTTTTAGGCAGATGATCAGAAAAAATGGAAATTAATAAATAAATGGGCTTTAATGTAATGCACATTTTTCAAGAAGCAAGAATTAACAGCCTATAGAACATGCTAGACTTTTTTTCTGTGCTAGCATCACTAATGCCATCTATGCTGATTTTTTTTTATGTGACTGACATGATTTTTTGACATTCTACTTACTACTGGATGAAGGGGTTGTTGAAGTCAGTATAAATCAAACAATGCTGGCAGTATCTATAATGTTAGGCTGAGCAGATGTTTCAAATTTGCCTTCATTTGCATATATATTTTGTTTGAACATGCTCTTGAATATGTAAATGAGGAAGACATTTAGCTCTGCTGTTCCTTTAAAATCATTCCTTCTCAGTGTGTTTGAACTGGAGATTTTAAGTGGTTATAATTTGAATAGAATTTCTTGGGCTTTTGACTTCAAGTTTTTTTGAGATCATGACTACATCAATAGTCTATTATATAAGCACTTAAGGGCTTTTTCTCTCCTCAGCTTTCCTAAATCAGAGATGATGAGTTTTGTGTGTGTAAGCCTGAATTCATAGTTACTCAGCAGTGTGTCTTGCAGCCCTTAACAAAGTGTGACCCCTGGGCCAGTTGTCCCTCAAAGATTTCTCCCTTCTGGCTCGCAGCCCTATTCCTCCTTTAAAAAACAAATTGTAGCAGATTTGTTTGTATTGGTGACTGTTGCTCTGCAAGTTGTCTCATCAAGCTGGTGGGACTCATTTCCTTGTACACTGGGTAAGCACTAAAAGCATGTGTTGCGCAGTCAGAGTTTTAATTGGGAGTCCAGACAGAAAAGATGATCTGAGTGATGCTGAAGCTGTGGCTGTTAGAGACCAATGTGTCTTTGTGCTGCCTCTCCTTATTAAGGAAACTTAACGGTTCTGGTTTATACTATAAAAACTCAGGAGGCAAATTGTTCTTTCAAATCAGCTGATGGCTGTGTGATTGATTTATTGTTGGTGTTTTCCTTTCAGAGCCCCCACAGTTTGTTGTAAAGCCTCGAGACCAGGTGGCTGCACTGGGGAGGACGGTGACGTTCCAGTGTGAGGCGACGGGGAACCCTCAGCCAGCCATCTTCTGGAGGAGAGAAGGGAGCCAGGTGAAACAGCCTTTCTGTCCTCCTTCCTGGCAGTTTCTTCTAAAAATGGTTTCATATGACAGAAAAGTATTTTGATTATTGTTTTAAAGATGTGGAAAAAAGTCTAGAGCTTGGAGATGCTGGATACTTATTCTTTGCTTCTGGCGCATGTGCATGCTAGGTGATGTCAGTCTTACTAGAAAAAAATCTATGTTTTGCTGTCTCCTGTTTTCTCCATGAATGAAAAAAAAATCTGTGAATCAACTAGAAACATTCCATGTTTCACTGCTCTGATAATCTATTTCACCTGACGGGAGAACTTTTAAGAAATGGAGAGATGGCTTATGCTGAAATTTGGTCAAACCCCCAGACAATCCCAGATTTTCAGAAAGTTTGGCTCTGGGTTTATGGTGCAGCTGTTAGTTTGCCATGTGTTTCTGAGTTTCTGGCAAACTAAACTATTGGCTGCATTGATCTGCATCACTTCATGGGTAGGACTCTGGTTCTGGGCTGAGGAGAACTACTTTCCAACTCCATCACTGACTGACAGACCATAGCTGAATAGGTCACTTTTTCTCCCAAGTTCCTTATTTGAATGGGAGGGAAAATAATTTTCATCTTCTTTGTAAAGGATCTTGAAAGCTATTGGGTGAAACACAATATAGCACAGCAAGAGAATTGCAGTTTTCTTTCAGTCATCTTTTGAAGGAAGTATGTAACACAAAGTATTCTTTATTGGGAGGAAAGAAGGAGTATGGGATTCTGGTTTTCCGGTGAATGAAGGAATGAATGGTGCAAGAGTATATGACAGGGTTCTTTGTGTTGCAAAACAATAGGGCAGAGAAATTGAGAACACTTGGAGATGGGCTTCTCTACTCCATTTGCAACATTTTTGTCTGAATACCTACATACAACTAGACTGCTGACCAAATTTAGATTATAATCTTCGGTGGTATATATTTAGCAGTGTACTATTATTTTATATTTTTATTTTATTTTATTTTATTTTATTTTATTTTACTTTGCCACATGCTGTCTAGTATATCTTTTTTTTCTTTTTTCTACTCATTTTTGACTCAGCTGAGTGGTGACCACTTGTGATGATTGAGAGAAATGAAAGAGGAGGTCGAGGATAGGGTCTGCTAGTACTGGAGGATGTTGTGTCCCATTCCTTTGGACAGTTTTTGGAAATGCAAAATGTAGTTAGCCAAGAAAGAGATAAATATACTCTCTGTGATCCTCAAATATTCTTATTCACAAGTTGTTCAGCCAGAGGTAGAAATTCAACCTCTAGCTGATTTTTGGTAAACACTATGTACTTCATACCCAAACTATCTAAATAGATATAGGATTTAATTCAGTATTATACAACTTTTCATAAAACACAAACACTCTATTCAGAGAGACCTATAGAGCATCTCTTTTTTTAAAAACTGCTCCATTTGTAGGAAGGCAAATGTTAAAATACAGATAAGTAAACCACCATCTGCATTTAAATGAAAGCAAACGAATGCCCTGGAGCAAGTTCTAAAAAAGAACATTGAAGCAAATTACTGAGGTTCACCACAGCTGCTTGCACTATTGTGGTATCTGTACATTTCACATCTTCACTAGACTCTGTTGCAATTGATGCAAAGCCCAGTATCAATCTTGGAGACTGTTAGAGCAATCTCAAAAGTCTTACACAATTCGTTGTGCACATCTGCACCTATTTTACCATTAAAAAATCCTAGAGAAGCTATGCACACTGTGGTATAGACATGCTTAAGACATGAAGAGCAGAATGTTTTCTGTATAATATGAAAAGATTAATTTGTTTAGCTGTATTAAAGTTATGCATATTGATATTTGAATTTATATAACCTATTTTTTCCCCACTTTCTTTCCTGTCCATCTTTTAGAATCTGCTGTTCTCATACCAGCCCCCTCAGTCATCCAGCAGATTTTCAGTTTCCCAGACAGGAGACCTCACCATCACCAATGTCCAGAGATCTGATGTGGGGTACTACATCTGCCAGACTTTAAATGTTGCAGGAAGTATCATAACAAAAGCCTACTTGGAAGTTACAGATGGTAATCACAGATTCATTTTATCGTTTCCAAGTTTTTTATTTTTGTTTGAAGACAGCAGTGCGGTGCTGTGACACTACTTTGAAATCTGTTTTGCATAAATGTGGATTGCATGTTTCTTTGAACATAAAAATCCTGGTTTGGCCATCTCTGTCAGGGGCTTACAATTCTGGATGATGTGTAACTCTATATTTCCATTTTGTACTTGGTAAGTATATTCAGTGTATGAATTTTTGTCAGATCTGTTAATTTTTATCTGTCTCTTTTTTAGCTTCTCCCACTTGATTTAATTTACTTTCAGATTGCTTGCTGCTTGGTTCTTTATCCCTTTTATTGTGTAGCCATTTGCTTAGCCCTTCATTTACCTAGTTTTTCCCTGTTTCTTAATACTGTGTTTTAGCTAGGAAGAAAAACAAATCAGCCTGTATGGAGATCAACAGAATAACAGAAATTATGCATCCCTTTTTAGGAGTAGTTAGGAAGAAATACAAGATGAGAAAGCTACAGGGAGCAGGACTACAACAAGTAATGTGAGGCTAGTTTGCCAATTATCAGAAATACTTCTTATTTTTAACAGCAGAGATACACGGGGAAAATGCTAATCTTAGCATTTACAGAGGAAAAGTGAGAGGATTTGAGCAGAGAGAAGCTGTTGTCTGAGAAGCTTCTATAAAATAGCCCTTTGCCCTGTAGAGAACATAGAAATAATAAAGTACTAGAAATATGCAGTGAACCTGTAGTATAAAATTGTTTATTTATCTCCTCCTCCTTCTGGATTGACATAGGAGGAATAGGGCTACATCCCTTCTGGCTCCTCACAAATTTTAAGCCACATTTCCTAATCCTCTTTTTTCCATTTTTTTCCATTTTTTTTCACTGGGGAGAAGGCCAGGGCAGGGTGAGAAGTAAATTTACAAGAGTTTTCTGCTAATGACCTATGCCATATGAACTTTGAAATAATAATTTTAAATGCATTTTCTTTACTATATTCTCTGGATTGATCTGATGTGTAGATGCTTTTTTATAATTTCTTGGGGCAGTTTTTGGTACTTCTATAAAAGTGGAGGCAGAATATGCTGCATATTTGTAGATATTAGAATGACTTTATTAATGGTTTTCCTGAAGGTAGGAGGAGTTGCCATCAACTTCAGTGGCCTTAAATCAGCCATGAATTTCAGTGTCATTAGATTTCTCCTATAAAGCACAGATCAGTCAACTCCTTACCTTTGCCAACTGTAAAGTTCTTTACAAACTTGTCAAAGTCAAATGCAAATTATAAGTAGGCTTATTTTGTCTGTCTATGCAGAGAAGGATTTTAATGGCCTTAAAGTGTGTAGCAACAGGTTGGGACAAGAACCAAAGGATAAATAATGAAGTTGAAAACAGAATGTCATTTGAACATGCAAATGAAATTATGGGAGTTGGAATTTAGCCAAAAAAACAGTGCTAACATCCTGTCTGTTGTTATGAAAAGTAATTTAGAAATATCTAATGTTCACAGATTATCAGAACTTCAGGTTTATATTTCAGCTACCAAACCAGTTTTTAAATCATGTGAGCCCCATGCCACTGCTGAACAGGTTTATGACATTTAAAATTATGGCTAAAGTGGATCCCCAAAACACAAAAAATAACTTTTACCTCTTTTCTGCATAATGGAGTATTACCTGTTTTTTTTTCTCTCAGTGAATACTGAGACTGGTTTATATTTTTCTGTGCAGTATAATTAAATGACCCATCAATAGCACTTAATTTGCATTGTGTGAAAGATGCATTAAAATTGACATAGACAATGGGATTGTGGGATTTTCTTTGTGGCTCTGAAGTCCTCATAAAAGTCAGAAACTACTGGAAAAATATTTCAAGGAAGAAGAAACTTTCTTTAGGAACTTTCCACAATGGTTCTATCCATTTGTGTTAGCTTTACAATACTGCTGGGCATCTCATGATTACAACACAGCACCAAGATGAGTTGGTGGCACATTAAAATGGTTATTTAAGCAGTAGGTATTTGTGAGGTTACCCCCTGATTGCCTACCTCCTTTTTCTCTGACTTTAAATGCTGGAACTATGAGCTGTGTTACACAGGCCTGGCAGTGGTGAAAGATGGAGAAGGTGAAATCTCTGCCTTGCCAAAGAATCTGGGAAGTCCTTTCTTTTTCCATTATCACTTCATAAAGACATTGGACTTGGAGAATGCCTGGAGGATAGCAGTGTGTAATATGCAATACTTTCTCTGTTCTGAAAATACTGTGTTGTGTATCATTTTAAACATCCCTAGCTGTGCATCATTATAATGCACCCTGCCCTGAATAATGCATGCCTCCAACTTTAATTACTTGTTTAATTATTTTTAGTTTGTTTCAAAGCCTCAAGCAACTGCTGTTGCTTAGATGATTAGAAAATTGCTTCCAGTTGCAGAGATGTCTTTCCTGCTGTTTCTCCTGGCAGTGATTGCGGACCGGCCGCCCCCTGTCATCCGGCAGGGTCCTGTGAATCAGACTGTAGCTGTGGATGGCACTCTGGTACTGAACTGTGTGGCCACAGGCACTTTAATGCCCACCATCCTCTGGAAAAAGGATGGCATCCTCATCTCCACCCAAGACTCTCGCATCAAGCAGCTGGAGACAGGAGCACTGCAGATCAGATATGCCAAGGTAGCCTGAACTGGCAAATGGGATTTCTTGCTTTGTTTCATTTTGTGCTTTCACCTCCAGGCATTTTTGATGTAGTAAACCCTATGTTTAGAATTAATGAAAGGTTACATAAATGTACTAAAATACTTGATACTTCATATTTTCAGATAGTACATTCTTTATGCTTAACACCTGCCTAGGGCACATTATTTTCATAATGAAAAATGCTCTAAAAAGGTATTAATTAAGGGAATTATTTGGTACTTAAAACATAAAGGGGAATATATTTTAGTAAGACAAATCATTACATTATTTGGGCTTTAGCACTAATAGATTAAAATTATCTAGTTAATTCAAATTTTTGTAAAGAAAACCTTTGTTTAGCATATTCAGTAATAGAATCATGTACATAGCTTTTTCATAAAAGCTTTTAGTGTTTAAACATGCTCACTCATCAGTGTAACATAGCTTAAAATAGTTAACCTGACAAATGCCTGACTTCCTCAGGGACTTATAGTACCTGGCCAGTATTTCTGCTGGTCATGCATTGCACACTTTAAAATGTTCTAAGATGTGAAGTTGTAGCATACTAGATATTCTCTATCTTTTCTGTGGTTTGAAATGAAGTAATTTTTGTTTTATTTTGTTTTAGATTAGGCTGAATACATAACTTTACCATATTCCCTAGAGCTGCCCTGCTGCCAGTTACAAGTTAGACTGGCTTAGAGCTTGAAACTCTGATTTGTGATCACTTCCGTTCGGTTCATCTGCTGAGGCTGGGACCTGAGGAGGAGAGCATTTCTTTTTTGGGGAAAAATAAAAGAAACACTTTTGAAATGTGATTAAGTCACATATGGACAAATAATCCAACACAGAGAACTGGATGAGGATAACATATGGAGATTCTTTTTTGAGTCTGCTGTAGAGTGAAATTTATACTAACACAGGGAGCCTCATATGTACCCTGTGCAATATTTAAGCTTTGCTTTAAGGATGACTTGTTCTCCAGTGCTCCAATCCTGGTAAATCCCCGGGCATTATTTATGTAGAAGGTTGACAGTTACATTGGGTCTTGTCATCTGAGTTCCTTCTCAATTTAGTTGTTAGGACCTCTGAAGAGTAAGGAATAAATGCTACAGGAAATGGCCTTCAGTTTGCTCATTGCAGAATAGTTAACATTAAATTACAATCTGCATTTCTGATTCTTTTGTGACTGCTCAGAAATAAACACCCATTTTTTGCATTGTCAAAATAGTAACTTCTAATGGAAGGAGAGTTTCTGCTGCAAAGTTTTTGCAGGCTAATACCTTTATCCATATTCATGGGGGAACGTGGAGAGCTGTAATTGCTTTTCTAGCCCACTGAGTGCCTGATTGTTTCAAATATTTATTCTTCTCCTCTCCCATTCAGCTGGGTGACACCGGCCGCTACACCTGCATTGCCTCAACCCCGAGTGGCGAAGCCACGTGGAGCGCGTTCATAGAGGTCCAAGGTAACTCCATCAGGAGAAAATACATGAAGGAGAAGCAGAAATTGAAATGTAGAAGTTATCTGACTCTGTCATAAATTGCCAGTGCAGATGTGAACAGCATTTAGCTTACAGCTGCTTCCTGTCCATACTCAGCGTTTCTCTCTCCTTTTGTCAGAGTTTGGAGTCCCAGTGCAGCCACCAAGACCCACTGACCCAAACTTGATTCCTAGTGCTCCATCAAAGCCTGAGGTTACAGATGTCAGCAGAAACACAGTAACATTGTCATGGCAACCTAATTTGAATTCAGGTGCAACACCAACCTCTTACATAATTGAGGCCTTCAGGTGTGTGAGTCTCGTGTGATGTTGCTGTCTCTACGTTTATGTGTAATGTGTTGCTAAAGAACCACGTGCTAACCTGCTGTTGTGTGTTTTATCCTTAGCCATGCATCAGGGAGCAGCTGGCAAACTGTAGCTGAAAATGTGAAAACTGAGAGTTTTGCAGTTAAAGGGCTAAAACCTAATGCAATTTATCTCTTCCTTGTGAGAGCAGCTAATGCATATGGGCTGAGCGACCCAAGCCAAATATCTGATCCAGTGAAAACTCAAGGTAAGTTTCTGATACTGAACATTTTGGGTGTCCGCAGCAGCTATCACAAGTTGCTTAAGGAATACCAGATGCAGGAATAATGGTAGCTTTGGACTGTCTACCTATCATGGCCATAATATATACTACAGTAAAATACAGTGCTTAAACTTGCATTTCTCTGTAACACAGACTCTGACAGCATGTTGCATTGCCTAAGGGAACCCTAGTATCTCCTATCCAAAGGTAGTTACAACTTGCAGAATAGCTCTTGCTAGCAACCAAAGTAATCCTTGTGTTTTTGAGTTCCCATACAAATCCTCAAATTCCATGGAAATTTTATTACTATGTCCAGTGAATCAAATAAGGCTCAAGACTGAGACAGGGAAAGAAACAGCATGTAATCTAAGTTGCTTTCTGCTGCAATAGGAAAGAGAAAAGTTGAAAATTTGAAGGAATTTGGCATCACGAACCAGTAAAGAGGTTTTGGCAGTATGTTACAAGTGTTTCCATAGTACAACTGTTGGAAGTAAAATAGGGTAGAAAGCTGTGCTTACAGATAGCCAAGTGGAAGAAAAGTCTGGGTAGAAGTGAATGAAGGAGTCACCCACTGACTCCAGCTGTGACTGAAGTCCAGCTATGGACTGAGTCCAGCTATGTAAAATTAAAACTATCTTTGTATTCACTGTAGCCTGTAAATAACACCTAGGATGATGTACAGGGAATAATGCATTGCAGCTCTGAAGCCTGCATTTTTCCAGTAGAAAAGCTTAGATTCTTAAGAAGGAGAAAAATAGACACACTCTTTTTCAAAGAAAAAGTGATAAAGATTGTCTTTTTGTTTGTTTGTTTGTTTTTCTGATCTTCCTACTTACTGGAGAAATTGACCCACTGGCTTATTAAGAGTGTCTGTGTTGCATGTTTGTTTCTTTGTTTGTGTAAGTAAGTACATGTTAGTTTTTGAAAGGAAGTTCTCTAAAGGAAACAAAGGGTTTTTCTTTGGTGACTTCTCATGTTTTCTGTAGTTGGTCTGAAAGCCAGGCTTTCTCATGTCCCCTGGGGGGTGACCAGTTTCACATTGCTGCCTTTTGGTATTATGCATTTCTCCTGATGGCTGACAATTTCAGTGGATATGTATGGACAGCAGAGTCACAGCCCCATGGAAAATCAGGATTGCACAGGTTCCCAAGTCTGTTACCAGGAAGAGATTTAATAACCTTTTAGTGATTCCTGATTTCTGGGAATAGAGCTGCACGAGCCTGTTTTTCATGTAGTGTAGTTTCATTTCTGGAGATGAGAAGTATTGTGTCTGTCCAAAACTAACTGATTACTGACCTGATTCTGAGAAACAGCAAATGTTCTGTTCACTCAGCTGAATGGTTTATAATGACATGGAAAAGCTTCACTGTTCTCTGGGTACTTAGTAGAGCTGAAAACCCAAGAGCTGCACAATGCCTCAGTGAAAATAACAACTAACATATAAAATTTTCTCCAATTTTAAGAAACGTGTCAAAAGTGTTGGGTGGCAAGTCCTTTAGACCAGTTCTGCTCTTCTTCCAATATCGTTTCATTTTTGTTTAAGTTGTGGTCTAGCTAAGAAAGTTCAGAAATTTCCAGTTGGCTTTTGTCATGAGGGTGGTATAGTCTGGTCCTAACTGCTTGTTCATTCCACAAACCGAGATGAAGGTAGGTTACTGTCTTCAGTGCCTTCATCCCTTCAGCACTGCCTGCCTAGTACCTTCATCTTCACACTTTACAGACATTAACAACCTCATTCCTGGGTGTTTTCACTGACAGTCCCTGTCTTGGAAGCTTGGAGCCGAAACAAGAGAGCACACAAATCATTTTATAGCACAGATGTGCAAATGGCTCAGCCTGTGAAGAGTTTGATCCATATTGTGGATGACTCATCTCTTCTGACTAGCAAAGCTAGAACTAATTATCCCACTGGCTTTCCTGTTACATTCTGAGCAGGGTGATATTTAGGCAATGCTCCCAAACAGAAGCTTTTATCTTTATGCTTTCGAACTTTGGGAGGATGGAAATAGTGTGATAATGGACTGTTTGCAGAACATACTACATGTTATAGTCACTGGATATAGCAGTGACTCAGTGGAGGATTTTTTGGTTTTGTTCTTTTGTAATTACCAATGTTGCTTGCTAAGAATCCAGATTTGTCACTCACTGACTACACATTACCTTCAGTAGTAATGACTGCAAGTACTTTTCATGAACTTCCAGTCATAGAATTTTAGCCATAGTCAGCATTGTATTTGTTTAAAATAAGGTGATCAAGGAGTGAGATGTGAACCTAGAACAGAAACTGTTACTCTGCTTTCCATAGTACATTTTGGATACCCTCTTAGTGATTACCCTGTAAATTTTACACATCTGACAGTCATTCCATTTCAGTTAAATGTGCTTTCCAAGGGCTCAGTATGCAAAAAATATGTGGTTTTGTCATACTATTGCGTGTTTTGAGAGGAATTTATCCCTTCATACATATGAATAATCCTTCCAGCTATAGGATAGACCAAATATCAGACGATCCAGACAGCTCTCAACTGGGCTCTGCCTCCTGTTTACAGAAGCCTCTTGCCATTAGAGAAGCTGCAGCCATATGACTAATTTGTCTTTTCTCTGCTTGTTAACATTATTTTGTAGTAACACCAAGTAAGTTTGTCATGAATTTATCTAAAGATACAGCTTCTGCTTTTGCTGCTCTTTATAGGTTTCCTTTTCTCTTGGAATTGGCAGTGGGCAATAGAATGTTTTCCCAGCAGGAAAGAATAAAGAGTTGCTGCTGTAGGCATTTACCAAAGCAGTCCTTGAGTGTGGTGTGTCTTTTTGTGCAGCATTACCCTCACATTTCTGTCAAAGGAAGTGCAGTGTCTTGAGTCGGTACTAACTAAACGTTTGTGATTTGCTCAAGAAAATGCTTCATGTAGTTTTTTCTGACATGATTAGGAAGTACTTAGGTTCAACTTCAATAGTGATAGCATCATAAACTTTCTGACATACTCGTTTGTATTTGCATGTACTTATTTCAACAATCATGTGTACTTGTGAAAATGGAATCTTAAATTATTGCAGATGTTCCACCAACAAGTCAAGGTGTGGATCACAAGCAGGTCCAGAGAGAGCTGGGTGACGTGGTGCTACACCTGCACAACCCTACCATCCTTTCTTCCTCCTCAATTGAAGTTCATTGGACTGTGAGTACAAACCTGTGCCCTCCTGGTGGTTACATGTCCTGCTGAGATGTCCTACTTCCACTGCAGTAGGGTCACACTTTAAGAAGCTGAGTAGTTTGGTATGCTTGGAAATATTTTTTCCCCAGGAAAAGTGCTACTTGTGCTCTGCTTTTTCATTAAATTTCACTGAGTACACCTGGTGCAGGGAGAAGAGGTAAAAAAGACAATGTCATATTGATGTTGCTCTGGCAGCAGGAAAGAAGAAGGTTGGGCACGTGGAGGTCATAGCAGAGGAACTGAGAGAGTGAGGAATGTAACTCAACGATCAGTTTGAAAATGGAATGCAGAAGTAAGGAAAAGTTGGGGATATAATTATACCATGTACAGTAATAAAACCATAAGGAGTGAGTTTTGAGGTCTTTGTGGGAATTCCATCTGAGCATTCCAATATATTGCCGGGGTAGCGTGGGACAGCACAGGCTGTAGCTCCTGCCATGCCATGGCAGAATATTTTGAACAGGAACAAAAGGCATTTTGACTTTGTAGAAGAGCTGTAGTCCAAAGGAGTCCTGACCTACACCCAGAGCTCCTCGATGCTGCAGTAATGTCTGCTGTGTTGCACAGTAATTACACTCTCACCTGCAGTATGGCCACCTGCAGCAGGCAATCTCCTGTTTTAAACTTATGCATCTTTGAGGTTCCTAGCAAATTTTGTTTGACCTTTACTTACAGAACAAACTTTTCCAGACAGGCAGCTTTTGTCAGTCTCTTGGGTGGCCTGTGGCTTCTCTGCAATTTCAAAAATAAGCATTACCTCAGTTTCAGCTAACACATGCATTCTTTATGTGATTATTAAAAATGAAATGTGTTACTCTTTGGGTTAAAATTGCCAGCACACAGTTTTATTATATATCATTGTATGAGATTTTTGAAAACAGGAAAATCTGATGCCCTTTAAAAATTTTATTGTGCTTGTTATTAGACTTCCTTATTCATCAGAAATTGAAACCAGCAGTTAAAAAGATAGTGAGTGCTCCACAAAAGATCAGTTGTATAAGGTAGCTTTCTGTTTCAGCTATAGTCAAACATATTGGACCTGCCCTTGATTACCCATACATTTAGTATAAAATTGCCTTAGTTTGAAAAGCACTCAGGACCACTGAGCATCAGCTTGATTTGCTTTTCCAAGTCTCATCCATGTAACCATACTGAGTTTTATGTTCCCTCTTGCATCCTGGCCCTTTCCTTCTAGCAAAGGGCCTCCCACTGGCTAGGTGGACATGGGGGAAGTCTTTGGAGAGATCTGCCCTCTGACAGAGCCCAGCCACAGCCACAGTGCCAGCTGGCCGCCCGCTCAATTTGCTTTCTCCAAAAAGGAGCAGGCAGGAAGTGGTGCTTATTTCACGGGTTTTAGGAAGTTTCCACACCTTGGGAGAGTTGACGGGCTCACTCTTTGATCTCCACATTCATCACCCTGAGCTGTGGCACTGTAGATCTCCCTTTCCCCATGTGTCCAGCCCTGCTCTGCAGATTGAATTGGGCAGCAGTCTGACCTGTGCTGAGCTCTTTTCCTCCATGGATGCAGAGACTGTTCATTTCATGGAACTGGGGGATATTATACAACTTCATTATCCCCCTTTAATGCCTGCCTAAATCCAGGGAAACCAGCGCAGTTCTACCAGCATCAAAGGGATTAATGCACTTGTGAGTCAGGCCTGTAATTTGCTGTAATGCAAGGAGCCTTTATCTGCTTTGGCAGTGATGTTTGCTTTGAGTAGCGTGAGGGATAGTCCAGGGGCCGTGCACAGTGTCATGGGCATCTCCCCTGGTTCCTGCCTGTTTATGGAAGTGTTCTGTGTTCTGCTCTCTTGCCAGGTGGACCAGCAATCCCAGTATATTCAAGGATATAAAATTCTGTACCGGCCTACACCAGCATCTTATGGAGAATCAGAGTGGTTGATCTTTGAAGTGAGGACTCCCACCAAAAACAGTGTTATCATTCCGGAGCTGAAGAAAGGCGTAAACTACGAAATCAAGGCCCGCCCTTTCTTTAATGAGTTTCAGGGAGCAGATAGTGAAGTGAAATTTGCAAAGACCCTGGAAGAAGGCAAGTAGGAGCTAGACTGTCTTCATCTTTCCTTTTTGAAGTAGCAGCCTGGCCGGCTTTCCTCTGATATGTTCATTATTTGATCTTGTTTGAAGTGCATGCTGTTTGAGAGCAGCAATCTGTGGCAGAGGAGACCGATCATTATGTGAATTGTTTGGTGACACAGAAGTAAATATTCTGAGCCAGGCATGAGAGACAGAGAGAGAGGGATGTGCAAAAATCCCCTCCAACACACAATGAGAAATGCGCTTTTTTATCTTCCCTGCAGTGTGCGCACTCCTCCCCGCTGAGTTCATGGGCTGGTCACAAGTGACTTCTGTCAGATTCAAGCACTTGCTAATCACTATCTTGAGTAGATAGCAGACACCACAGAAATCATCAAAGCAGTGTAGCTGGGGGAATGAAAACCACGGTTTTTAGAAGGCTTTTATATGTGGATCAATCAGTGAGACAAAATGGAAAGATGAATGAGGGCAACGGATAGAGTGGACTAAATTATGTATTTCCATCTCATACATGTGCTAAAAAGACAAGGTTCATAAAGCTCTTCTTTTTGTTGCTGCACAGGCATGATAAGTATGCAAAGTGGCCAGTTGCCTCTGAATAGGGATTTTGGTGCTTCTGCTAGGATGTGCAACCTTTCCCTTGCTATCTTCCTCCCCCATTTGAAATGCTGTGTAGCTCCAGTTTATTGCTGCACATGGTTCAAAAGGTATGCATAGCTGCATTCATACTGTGTCAGCTAAGCATCCACTTTTTAGAAGGATTATTTCAAATTCAAAACATAAATTATTATTATTATAAATATGTTAATACTAACACATTATGTCGAGATTTTAGTAAGTTTTGTATTACTCATTATTTTTCACACACTAGAGGAACTGAGATTTAGACTGGGGACTATATAAGATTTATTCTTCAAAACTGTTGATCCTGGGTGAGCTGATTTGAGACCAGTGAGGAGCTCAATGCCCAGAACTGTGACATGCAGGTAATGGATACCTGAGAGTACAATTTGGAGTGTTACTTTTCCTGTCCCGGACAGCAAAACTACAGCAGAACTCAGAGCCTGGTTGTTGGGTCATACATTTTACTTCTATATCACTTCATCTTGTGGACACAAACTGCCCTCAGTGATGGGTGGGGCAGAAAATATTGCATTTGTAGAGCCCAGAAAGCATCTTCCACTTGAACAAATTCACTTGTGGGTGTGACAGACGTAACCATTCAATTCTTCTTTCTGAACAAACAGCTCCCAGCGCTCCACCTCAGAGTGTTTCAGTGACTAAGAACGATGGGAACGGGACAGCAATCGTGGTCACCTGGCAGCCACCCCCTGAGGACAACCAGAACGGGATGGTTCAGGAATATAAGGTACTGCTGGCACGGCTGGGTCCCCTGGCAGAGGGAACGTGGCCAGGTTGTGAGGGAAGGGCTGTTCGTGAGTGCTTGGCTCCATCTTCTGGTTACTCAGAGAAAATGGGAGAGAAAGTCACAGCTTTGAATCAAACTCCATCTTTTTAGTGATTCTGCCTAGGTGGTGTCAGGCAATTAAAACAGCCTCCATAAATCAAAGCAAAGGGTCAACACTTAATTAAAACAGCTCCTGCCTTGCCTCCATTATGACTTGGGAAGAGCACACACAAGGAGGAGAGGGAATCATACCTGTTTGAGAACCACTTTGTGACTCTAAGACACTGGCCAAGGTAGTAAATATAAACAGGCTTAATGAGTTGAAAAGCTCAGAGATAATAATTAACAGTGTTAAGATCTGAGTAAATTATGCATAACTGGGTAGTTAAAACAAATGAAAACTTTCAAGGAAAGAATGTGCTTCTATGATAATAAATCTATTCCTGCATAGAAATTTTTTCTTTTCTTCCAAAGACAGTTCTCATTATGTTATTTAATTTTAGACAAATTGAAAGCACATTAAAAATATTTATTGTTTGTCATTCATTTATGAACACATGCTGTATTTGCATTTCAAATTTTTTGGTGATAATTTACATAGCAAAGTAAATGAAGTTTATTTTTCCTAAGCAAGCTAGTGATGTTTTAAATGTAGATATCAAGTAAGCTTTGTAACCATGGAAGAGCAGGAGCTTTGGTTTTAGTCCCCTTCAAATGCACATTATTGAGAAAATCTTTTAAATGAGAATGTCTTGGCTATTTTTTAGGTTTAAACACAGTGCTATAAACCTATATTCCTAGCCATCAAAATTCATTCTGATTTTTTTTTCTTCTAGTAAAAATGGGAAAGGGAAGAGATTTATAAGCTTCATGGTCAATTTAGAATAATAAAACCCTTTTCAGAACCTGGTCAACTGGTAAAATAAAATCTGTTTATGACCTAGTTTCATATATATAATACAATGTAATTGGAAAAAATACTTGTGAAGTTATTTTATTTAAAGCCAGACCTTGAGAATTATTTAAAACAAGAAACTGCATCAGAAGCATATTAAGGTTGCAATGAAACAATGATAAAAATCAGTAAATTCACATTTCTGAGTGGATATTATCCATACCCCACCTCCCAAATCCCAGGATTTTGAGGTGACAGGTTCCCAGGTGCTGGAGCAAGCACACTGTAGTGCTTATTTAGCAGTAGATGGCACAGTGGCACATTTTGCATCTGTATTTGTTGCATTGATGCCATTGTTTTCCTTTGTGCTTTTCACCATGGACAGAAAAACAACATAAAAAAATATCTGTGAAAATATATATGCCATTCCTACTGAAGGTGCTATACGTAATTACTGGTTTTGTCAAAAAAACTACTGAAATGCAGAACTGATGATTTTAGATTAAGAACTAATAACAAGAAAAAAATTCAAATAGAAGACTTGTGAAATTTTCTCTTTTCCCCTTTTGTTTTTCTATCTTCTCTTTTCTCTCAGAAAATTAAAAAAAAAAAGTATGCATATGTGGGGCAGTTCATTATTTTCTCAGCAGCTCAGATCAAAGGCAAGAGTGTACCTACTTTAATTAAAGGATAAAATAAATAGGAAGAAGGATACTATCTTAATTGAAGAATTGTCAGCAGCATACACAAAACCCCAGAAATTCAAATTCACAGCATAAGTAATTTTTTCCTTCCCTAACACAAAGTTATAAATTCTCTTGTTCTACTAATTCTCTCTTCCCGTACATGTCTGTTATAATGTGAATTCATTCTTCTTTTATAACATTCTAAAGGTTTATTTTCACTTGCCTATTTATGTATACAGTCAAATGTAGGGTGGCAAGTACTGAGCAACTTAATGTTTGACCTGACATTCTTGTTTCATGCACTTCTCCATGTATTTGAGCGCCTAAAAACAGAAGCTTTTTTTTCTGAATTAGTAGTTCATGATTACAAGTTCATAATGAAATAAATGTTTCATTGTTTGCACATGCACCATTTTACAAGGTAGCAGGAATAATTCCTGTGAAATTGACTTAAGTCCAAATGTAGATTTGAATCTTTTGTTCCTCACTTAATTGAGTTCTTATTTATATAACAGCATTTTTGTGCCCATCCTTTAGGATTCAAGAGCAGTATTAGTAATAGTGTTACCCCTAGCACTGATTGAAACAGTCTCTATGTAGTGTCAGAACACAAAAAAGAGATTCCCTTCATGTGCTCTGACCTGCTCTGCAGCAGCACTTACACATATCCTGTGCTGGGATTCAATTTCAAAGGAACTTAAAATGCATTTCACATCCTCACAGTGTCCCACTAGCCTTGTTGCAGTCCGTGGCATCCAGAGGAGGAAAAAGGGTCTTTATAATGTCCTGAAGGTGAGATAAAATTTCCAGTGTCCAGGCAGAAAGAGCTGTACAGAAGGGGCTGTAGCAATTGTTCTACATGTGAAAGTCTATCCCCCTCACCTGGCAGTCTCCACAGCAGCAGAATTGCACCAGGGATTTAAAGCAGCTATCTGGGTACTAAATCTTTTTGGAGCTCCATATGTTGAAAGCAGAATCTTCCCTCCCATGTACAATCGGCCCAGGCTCTGATATGCTGCTGTTCTCAGCCAAGTTTGCTTCTTTACAGATAAAGTATTGAATTTAACTAATTTAACTTTCTGAATAGATGTTCTTTGTAGAGCAAAACATTTGTGGAAAAGGCACAAAAAGGAAATAGGCACAGCTTCATGACTTTTTTTAGCAGATGTAGATTAGCTACTACTTCACCTTGAATAGCAGTTGGGAGTTCAGCCATCCTCCTAAAAGCATTTGCCACATCAGTGGTTCAGGCCTAAAGAGATAAAGATATCTCATCATTTTGTTTCTCCTTGCCATTTAATGTCACTGATGTAATATATGAAGCTGTGATTTGAAGTCACTAGAACTGTATCTTGGTCTCAACCAAAAAGTGAGATCTGATATCATGCCGTTGTCTCGATTAGACAACAGCATATCACTCAATATTTGCCCCTTGCTGCCATCTAAAAAAAAAGAAAAAAAAAGAAAAACCAAAACCATTTGGATTCCAGCATGACATCAGTTCCCTTAAGATGTCATGTGATGAAAGACTTGCTTGTGCATTTGAGTGACACATAATTCCTGAAGAAGAGAATTGCAAATTCATTTAACTGAACGCTCTTACTTTGTTGTTTATGTGAACAGTTCTTGGCTGTGGGGCTTCCCTCATTTCTTCTGTGCTTGTAGTTTAATTAGCACTTGTTGAACTCTAAATGAATGGTGATAAACTCATCAAATAATGGTATGGTAAAAGCAGCAACCCCTTGACGAGAGGAGGAAATGATGCATTTGATTCTATGATATTATATTATATTATATTATGTTATGTTATATTATATTACAATATATTACATTATATTATTCTATACTATATTACACTACACCTAAACTGAACCTGCACAAGCACTCAACTCCACTGAACAAAATTTTGTGACTGTTTTCTCACCACCTGTCTGCACATGCTCTTGGCCCTGACCGGTCAAGGAAACAAAACCCCATCACTTTGGGTAAGCAATCTCCATATTGCATTCTGCTTTGGCACAATACAGGAGCAGCAAATGAGATAAGAATTGTTTCTTCTTTCTCTGAGGTTCCTCACTGCGATTCTCAGAAAATATCTTTGGGAAGTTGTGCCTTGCTTTTCTCTGTGAAGAGAAATGCAGCCACATAATGGTGGTAGTTGGAGCAGCTCATTGGAGCAAGAAGTGTCTTTTCAGTATTCATGGGGGGGCAAGGACAGCAATCCACAACTGCAGATGTTAGAACAGTGAAAAAGTCTAAATTTCTTCACCTAGAAGAGAAGAATGCGTCAACTTCCCTTCTTCTTCCCCTTCAGAGCTGAATTTTGAGCACTTACCTTGCCTTTGCTTGCCTGCAGGTTTGGTGCCTTGGCAATGAGAGCCGATACCACATCAACAAGACCGTGGATGGCACCACCTTCTCCGTGGTCATCCCCTCCCTCGTGCCCGGCATCCGATACAGCGTGGAAGTGGCTGCCAGCACTGGGGCAGGACCTGGGGTGAAAAGCGATCCCCAGTTTATCCAGCTAGGTGAGCTTCCTGGTAATCCTGCCTCTTGGTGTGGGTGATTTCTGTTTGTTTGCTTTCGTCTTTTATGGCACCAGAAATACTTCGGAGACAAGTGAAATAGATAGTGTTACTTGATCTCAGGAATAGCAGGGTTTGGCATTTCTGGTTTTTAAACTTGCCTTAGAACTGCATTCTAAACGTGGGATTAAAACAACACAGGGGTGTTTTTAAATCTCCCAGTTCAACAGTGCTTTTTAGTTGTTGACTTTTCAAAGTGAATTTTCACCCTTGAAAACTTGTAGGGGAGTATGAATCACCACGTGTTGATCCACCTTAGGGATGTAATTTGTCTTGACCACATTTTATCATTATTGAAGCAAAAAAACAAGCATCCTAAAATTAGGCACAATAAATATCAACTATGTGTGAAAGCTAGTAAATAACCTGAGTACAGGGAAAAAGATGTACACAAATAATTTACTAAAATTTGACCTTCTAAACTCATTTACACCAAACACCGCTGTCATAAATGTTGACCAGGGACATTGCTCCTGGATGCTTCTGGGAAAAATGCATCTTTGCTATTGGTTAGCTGAGGATTATTTAAAGTAACTTTAAGTATAGTCATATGCTGCTTTATGGTATGCCTGGAGCAAAATACCTTATCATTACAGTGTATAATTATGAAAGCAAGCTCAGCATGTTGCTTTGGACTTTATGTCCTCTCTGTCTCTGTATCATTAGTAGATCTACCTTCTTATTTCACTTGTTGTATTTAAAAATCTATAATTAAGAGCATGTGAAAACAAGACAGAGCAACTAATATGGAAAATTACTTGTACATTTCCTTAGGTATTAAAAGAAAGGCCAT
Source organism: Geospiza fortis (assembly GCF_000277835.1). Taxonomy (NCBI): domain Eukaryota; kingdom Metazoa; phylum Chordata; class Aves; order Passeriformes; family Thraupidae; genus Geospiza; species Geospiza fortis. Next base: position 536,178 of record NW_005054539.1, on the reverse strand, counting down.
CTTTAGCTTACTTAAATTAGACAGATATATGGTTCCCAATTACATTGATGGAGATTTTACAATAAAATTGCACACAGCTTGTATGGTCTTCCATTAGTATGGAGTTATTGCAGGAAAGCCATGTAGTTATTTGTTGGATTGTTCCTCACTACAGCCAGCTAACATTCACAGCTTTCTACAGCCAGTCAAAATCAAGCTTATTCTATATGGCTTAGGTTTTGAAACTTCTGCATTAGTGAGGTTTATGAGGATAACCTCAAAGCTTCAGAGCCAAGGACTCCATAACCACTTCTTTTTTCCCCCTTTTGTCTGATGATAAGCAAATTATAAATGAACATGAATTTTATAATGGAACTTAATCGCTTTGAGGTTTGTGAAGTGGAAAAAGAAACAAATCAGACTGTCAGGGTAAGGTTTTTGCCCACTTCTGGGTTCCTGGCCTTTATTGTTACTATGTTAGAAAACAAGAAGAGATCCCACACTTTGAAAGGTGTTCAGGCGTGCAAGTCTGGTAGAATGCACATATTTCCCCATGGTTGGAGTTTGCTTTCACTGCTTGCCTCTAATTAAGTGGCATGGCCAAATCCAGGTGTATTTTAGTAAATCCCATAATTTGGTTGTTAGATGGCAAAGATGTGGAGACAGGAGTCTTGTGGAGATCCATGCAACAAGAAACAGAACGATGAAATATCCAGATGGTGCCACAACCCTTTCAGCAACTGCAGGAGGCTGCTGAAAATTAGTGCTTAAATTTAAGTGTTAGCACTCTTTGGTAGCACAGAGCAACCTAAATCATCCAGGTAGGAGAATGGCTGCAGATTATTCAACTCTGCCCTGTGATGCAAGTTCTTCTCCAGCCCCCTCAAGGAATTGGATTCCTAGTTCTTAGAAGTGCTCCCAGCGCGGGGGTGGAGCAGAGTTTTTTGGGTAGATTTCTGAAGAAAGAAAATTAATTTGTTGATGTCATCAGTTGGCACTTTTCACCAGCAATAAATTACATTGTTACAGAGAAAGGGAAGCGAGCCCAGGGAGGGGGGAGGAAAGAGGACTAAGATGCTCTTTGTAGAAGGTTTGAAACAGTCCTGACATGCTGTATGTATGTGCTCTAAGAACTGTGTGACAGCTTCGAGTTACTATATTTCTGACCCTGCTCCCAACTATTCCTTTCCTGATGCCTGAATTAGTGCAATCCTTCATTAAAAAAAAAAAAAATAAATAGGAATTCCATGTGTGAAAACAGAATATACTGTGTGATTCTGAGGTTCACTTTTTAAATAAGAACTTCTCATTAAAATCCAATGTCTGTCTCCTTATAATGTGTTTTTCACACAAAAATATGAGAGTGGGCCATGGCTGGGTCTCCTCTTTGAGCCTGTGTGGGATGCTCCCAGGTCTGTGACACTGGGACATGCCTGGGCAGTGCCTCAGTGGGGTGTGTGACAGGAGGAAGTGTCACCTTTCCAGGGCAGCCTTCCAGAAGGAGAGGGGAGGACAGGAGGAGTTGGATTCCCCAGGAGCTGAGGCGTGCAGTGCAGTCCCACGCATCAGCTGAGCTGTGATAAATGACCTTGTGCACACACTTAACCTGTTACAAAGACAGGTACAAATTGTAATCTCCAAGCTCTTTCATTTTCCACGTCCCTGCTGACATGAAGCAGGTCACTGAGCTGTGGTACCCCAGACTTCCCGTGCCACCAGGGACAAGCCAACGAAATAACTTGCTTGTTATTCATAAAATCGAGAGATCCAATGAAAAATTATATGTCTCCTTAAAACACCTTGCATGAAGCTTCTGAATTTGCATCTTGGCTTTTGCATGAGCTTTTAGTGCTTTCTGTGGAATTCCAAGGACTGAAAAAAATGTTTGTTTATTTGTTTGTTTGTTTGTTTTAAAAGAAAATATGTTTTACATAAAGAAAGACTGCAGAAGTTTTAGTGTTAAGCAAAAAAAATTCACGAGACCTAGCCACAGCTCACTATATTATGCCTGTAACAATGTGGGGTGGAGAAACAAAATCGCAGAATTTCAATAGAACCTTTTATTTCCTTGTCACAACATGTAACTTAAAGGCATTGTTTACAAAAATGCTCTGTGCAGAAAGATGAGAATTAGCAAAAAATGTTTTGCTGATCTGTAGCCTAGCTTTTGTAGAGTGATGGGATACTGCCTGTGGTAGCTTGGCAGCATTACCTATGCTTGTTGACAGGTAAGTAGTAACATTGGAACATGTGATGTATTTGTTTCTGGTACCAGCTCTGAGAAGCCCCACAACTGCAGTTAATGTTACTCCTAAACACATAATTTGTGTGAATATATGGTATGCAGTAATTTATTAAGAGATGTCTGCACAATTACTATAAATATTGAGTGTATTATTCAAACAGAGGATGTCTCGAGTGTACAAAACACAAGAAAGTCTCATTGAATCTTTGTTATTCTAACTGCTGCATTTAGGAGATGTGATTTGTGAACTAGCTAGCATGCCTTCAGGTTATTATTCTGTCAGCCCTAAAGGTACTTTGAGTGTGATAGTTGTGAGGGGTTTTTCGTTGATATTTTTTGTTTGTGGTCTGCAAACAACTTAAGAAAGTAATCTTTATTTATACCCTTCACAGCAAACCCTTTCAAATCAGGTTGGTGCTGTCACCTCAGGCTGTATGTTATAAGACTGAAGTGCACAATTGATATTTTATCAGTTTGGGAAACATACATCTAGAAAGGAGACAAAATAGCATCTTCTTACCTTGGTAATGTTTCACCAAATAATTTTCATATTGCATCATGAACATACATTTGAGATAACACTCAAACAATATGTTACAGGTTTCAGGTGTTTTGCAAGTTTGTATTTGCTAGAATTGACAATGTCAACACCATTTATATATTCCTACTCAGTGTTTGTACATTTTGTATACTGAATGAGACATACATATGGAAAAGTACCATTCCATTGGTTATACTTGCACAAGGCAAAGTTAAGGTACTTTCACAATTTTGAACCTGGAATTTCCTGTCTTTTTTGAATCTTTGGCATTACAGTAATAAATGGATATTAATCTTTTATTTATCGTTTAGCAACTTAAATGTTAGTTTTCACATTATTATTATTTATATGAATATTTAACACTAGAGGATTAGAGGTTCCAGTTCTTCTCTATGTAAATTCTAATTAGTTTCCATTGAAGTTTGAAGCTTGGAACTTCAAGACATTCAAATCAAACAGCTTATGAGCAATAGCCACAGCAACATTATCTGTGAAAAAAAAGCAAGCTCTTATCTTGGGGTAGAAGAAGGGATGAGTCACTGTGATAATATGCTGGTTTCAGGGAGCTGTGGGATCAGCCTGCTCCAACAACTCAGAGGCATTTCCAAGTCCATTAAATGCTGGGGCTTCTGCTCTGGCAGTGGGATGCACTTTGCCATAGAATGTTTATGTTCCCTTATTGTTTTGGCACAACTCCCTGAAGAGTGCAAGCAGGAACAGGAATGTTCATTATGAACCACTGATATATCAGTCAAAGTTCCAGAATGTTCCTTGGATTAAGAAAAACTAGGTGTTTTTTTTTTTTAAGTGCAAGAGTTATTTCCAAGACTGATCATTCAGGATCTCACTGGGCTATTAGGGAGAGGGAAGATGCCCTTCTCAAAGAAAGACTTCCAAGATAATGTTCCTGTAAGTGTTTAGTGGTGAGGAGGTCACTAAATTTCATTCTCTTTATATTTAGCTAATTTTGAATTACAAGAGGAGTAGGATGTAGTCAAGTGTGACCTCTGGAAAGCCCTTCCATCTCCTCTTATGCTGTTTATTTGACTGTATGTGAACATAGATGCATTTTTCTTTTTCCCATATGCATAGGTATATACCAGCTTATGTAGTGGCTCTAACAGCCCACCCATATTCAATGTGCCAGAGTCCTAATTTCTTAAAAGAAAGTTCATTATTATGCTGTTCTTACACTTGCAAGTAAAATAATAGCATGAAATTAATCTTAATTTAAAATTAGGATAATAAACAGTCAAAGATTCTACCAGATTTTATAATATTCAGACACATGTTGACTGAGCAATGCAGACTGTGTATAAAAGTGCTGTGTTTCTGTATGACTGAATTGTTGACATGTTTAGAAAACATTCTTATTTGGTTTTTGAGCTTGTGATTATTTTTTTCTCCTGGATTTATTGTTTTAAAATACCTATTTTAAGAATGAGACAAAAGAATATTTATCACTCTTATTTATTAAGGACCAGAGGCTCTCCATAAATGTTTTATTCTATTCCATTAAGTTGTATAAGGGACTGTAGCTGTTTAAAACCACAGAAATTACTCATTTTGAAAAGGAGACTGACGATACAAGTTTTCATATCTTAATATGGCCTCAGCTGCAGAGAGACAAAAGATGAGATGACAGCTTTAATTCATTGGTCACAGTGTACTTTATACATTTAAGCCCATCTGGCCACTTGTGTGGAACTTCACTTGGCTGTCTCCATAAAATCTGAAGCAACCCATCTTAACCTTGCACAAATAGGTGTGAAATCCATAAACCCAGCAGACACAAAGAGTGTATTAGTAAGAAAAGAATGAGTCTGCCTGGTGAACTTTTAGGCTAGGCAGTGCACTTAGGATCATAGAAGATAAAGGGAGCTGAAAAATGAAATAAAATTTCCAATAAGGTAGCAGTCAAGGGTGGGGGTGATTTCTGAGAAAAATTGATATTTGACTTCAAGGTCGCAGAAACTGGAATCTGGAATCCTTCACTGGGAGAAGCTGTTACTAATTTAACCTTTTCCTTTCAAAAAGGTATCCTTTTCCAGAGGAAATAATTTGTTGTGATTCCATCTCTTGTTTGTATTGCAGTTTCTTATATTTTATGTAGGCTTATTTTGGCATAATGCAAGTTGTCATCATAAAAAAATTCCATTCACTGCTCAGTTCATAGGGAAAAGATACTGGTTTTAAGCAAATAGATTTTTATTTCTTATGTAGTTCATATTAATAGAATTAATAACAGCGCCTTTCTCCTTAAAGCACTAATCTCTCATTCTGAATTTGATGTCCCTACCAATAGTATAAAGCACCTATCTCTTGCATTTATACAGGAGTAAAAGTGGGTATTTCAAAGACCAAGTTGTGGAATGTGTAAAGCAATATCCGCTCTGAGTAAAGGCTTTGAATTCTTGCCCATGCCCTGTGCAGTAATGAAATTTCCAGTGAGCACTCACTGTGGTGGTAAAGCATCAGGAAGGCAGAATTTTGGCTTTGAGTTGCTTCACTTCAGTCAGAAAGCTTGGTCACTAACTGAGTCTTCTTACTGCTGTTCCCAGAAGGTTCCTGCAAAAGTTCAGTAAGAAACAGCAGAAAAGACCAATTCTGAAAGGTGCTGTCTCTATGAAAAAAATAATTAATAGTCTGTGGAAAAATGCATGTTCTTTATTTTGATGTGGGATATTTAAGGCTAAAGTGGTTTTAAAAGCACTGCTTGTTCATTACTAATGAAACTCCTTGGCTTTTTTTAGCAATTCATAAATCATTTTTTAGTTATCCTTTAGCTTTTTCATCCATATTTACAGGGGCAGGATTGGTTATTTTGTAGTTTTACTTTTCTACGTCATTTAAATATTCAATCTTTTTTTAATTGAGGTCAAAGTGAGAGACTGCAAGCAGTACATTAGACTGTATAATACGAGATATAGGTAATCTGTCAAGAACTGCTAGATTAAAATATCTTCCTCAATACCAGCCTCATGTGAATGCAGTTTAAATTTGTAACTGTTTGTCAGTTCTGGGAGTGGAAGTTTGGGGAGCTGACTTGTACCCATTCACATTGCTACTCATGTCTCATACTAGAGCTTTTTCTCACTTGGTGTGTTTTTTGCTGATTTTCTGAATAATTTTCTGAAGCTGATGTTTCTTTTTTAAAATGAAAGAAAAATTAAAAAAATAGCAGTCCACAGGTTTGTAATTTAGGAGCCTTTTTACTTGTATAGGTGGTAGCCTGATTTTAGCAGCGTTTGTGAGCAAACGAAAGTCAGTGATACTGGAGGTATCTGTCTTGTACAGAAAACATACCACTTTTGTCTAGACCTGTAAAAGTGAGATTTTCAAGAGCAATCTTAAGGATTTTACCTTGGGAAACTGGACTGCAATTATGTCAGCTCTTTTCATGCTGTCTTTTACAGCTGTTCATTCAAATTAATTGGCTGTTACGGGTGTCTCTGTTTCAGATTCTCATGGAAACCCCGTGTCTTCAGAAGATCAAGTCAGTTTAGCCCAGCAGATTTCTGATGTAGTAAAGCAGCCTGCCTTTATTGCTGGAATTGGTGCAGCCTGTTGGATTATCCTCATGGTCTTCAGCATCTGGTTGTATCGCCACAGGAAGAAGAGGAATGGACTCACGAGTACCTACGCTGGTATCAGAAAAGGTGCCCTATTACCTGTTTTAGTCTGAAATAGGATAGCAAACAGGCTGCTGAATGCCTGTTTGCTGCCTATTTAGTTTGTCATCAGTCTCTTCTTGTTCTCAGGCTCAAAAAAGGAATTATCAGCTTGCTTCAGTACTTTCATGAAGTGTGGGTCAGGAGCCAGTGCAGAGAACAGCAATATTTACATAATGTGCTAAGTCTGGCTTTAGAGCATAAGTCTTGAGCTGAATACCAGGAGTAGCTTTCTATAAAGATACTCCTACAAATGAGAAAGTTAAAGATGGGTTTAAGGCCAGGAGCTTCCAGGGTGCCCTTGCTAAGAGGAGCCATCTGCAGTGGATGGCAGCTCCATGTCCCCTCATCCAGTGCTTTGCCTGCTGCTGGGAGTGCTAACAGTGGTGTCCATTGCAGTAACACTTTGGGTGTGGGTACTTGAATTTCTCCTGTTCTGGGGGAAGTGTGGCTGTTTGCAAAAGCACAATGGTCAGTCTGCTTTCCAAGACTCTTTTCATAAATGCTGTTGTGAGACCCTTGGCTGGGACTGAGTTCTGGGGCTATCCCATCCTGCATCTGTGTTTAGTTAGAATGGCAGCAGTGGGGCTAACTTAAAGCACTTCTTATTTCCATGTTATTTCGTGTTATTGATACCTCTTATATATCTCATTGTCAGCGGTAAAGCAGTGCTTTTCAGTATACTCTTTGACAAACAAAACTAAAATCTCTACCTGGAAGATCTTCTGGAATAAAAACTTGACTCCTCCAGATCAAATAATTTCCAGGTTAAGCCTGGACATTAAAGCTGAATTCAATGAGCTACAGTTCATTACATCTCAAAGGAATACCTCATAGGTAACTGTAGAGTGAGAACCATAAATTTTGGAATGAATCAGAAAATGGGAGATCCTGCTTTTGAAGAACTAGAAGGGTTATATTTGACATTTAGCAAACAGAAGACAGGCCAAGGTTTAAAAGATAGACACATCTTTGTATATGAAAGGTGTCATGAGATTACATTCTTCAGTCCCCAAGAATGAATGTGTTATGGGCAAGACAGGCAAATCCAACACAAATGGTTTCAAACAGCAGCAATACGCTGCTGTGTAAAAGAAGCAGTGCTAAAAATAGCAAATGAGTGAGTGGAAACATGGAAATATGTTTGGAGTGTTGCAGAGCTGAGATGTCCTCGGTGCTATTGAAGTACCAGTGCTCACTGTGGGCTCCAGGCACAGTGGTTGTAGTGGAGTTGCAGCCAAGGGAATTGGGAAGGAATTGCACCCTTGGCTGTGTTCTGCTGGGATTTAGGGCAGGACAGCTCCCCACGTAGCACTGCACTGGCCTGTGCTGTTTTGTTTTACTAATAGCATGCTGCCACACTGCCTTTCTACAGCTCTATCACACTAACATCACTGTGCTTTCACCAGTACCTATGATTAAGCAAAAGGCATACAATTTGTCCTTAAAAATGCTTACTTCGGTGACATCAGCTATTGTTCAAAACAGCTGTGTTTTTCAATATCTGTAAAAATATCTTTTGTGTCATTCAGGGGGAGTTTAAATGGAAGTGTACAGAAAAGTAGGGTATGTATCTCTGGTATCAAGTATTCTTGAAAGACAAAACCTATCTTTAGTGAAATATGAATTGCAAAGTAGTTTGCCACTCTGCAGTTCATCAGGTCATCACTGCAAGCCCAAACTTTCTTCAGTCTTGCATTTATTTATTTTTATATTTAGCTTCAGGCCTGTCATCTGTTAAAATACTTCACTACTCCCACACATACATGCTGTACTAGCAGTCTTACACACTTGGAAGAGTTTATTAATAGAAGCTCTAAGAGTTAAGTCATTCTTTCATGTGGTAGCAATAAGATTTCTTTCAGTTGAACTTCCTCAGTTCCTTAAGAAAGAAAACTAGGTTTAGTCCTTAGCTCACAGAAAAGTAATGAGACAGTAGCTTAAGGTTATTTTTCATGTCCCTGTGATTGCAAATTATTTTGAGGTTCTTGATTCTCTTTGGAATCAAGCTCAGGTTTAAATGCCCGTTCTGTTTTAATGAAAGCTTGTTACTATGGTTCTATATTTTGAATGTAACTAAATTAAACTTAACTATGTGAAAAGGCTTAGCTCAAAGAAAATACTATGGTATTCCCAAGATAAAAAAGCTTTGCTACAAATGGAGCCTAAAATGTCCAAATACTCCATTTTTCTTTTCTTTTTCTTAGTACCATATCCCTGGAAATAAATTGGCTTGGTAAAAAGGGGGTAATAAGGTGTATCTTAAATTACAACTACAAGACACACTGCAGTCCCCACAAACTTCAGAGTTCTTAAAAAAATAAGATTAAGAAGATGTTCTCTTAGCCAGAACCTTTTATTTCTGTTCTGGCTTTGCTGATCCCCTTCTGTCTCCAGGCTGTTTTTAGTGAATATTTGATTGTTTCTGTTACCTTTCACTGTGATTAGATCAGAAAGGGCAGTGGTAGCCTTGTTCTGCCATCAGTGAGAGGAAAACGATACTGTCTTGTCAACAGGAGGGGGAGCATGTGCTAATAGGAAGAGCAGATGCTGCTGCTCTGTATTTGGATTAGAGACCCTATTGATCCAAAGAGGATTTATAGTAGCTGTGAGAGAGAAGATTGTCAAGCAGTGTCATTGTTCCGTTGTTAACCTTTCCCTCTTTAAGCCAAGGGTTGGAAGGTAGAAAGGTGTTACATCTAGGGAGGTTTTTCTTTTTCTTGGTGATTATTTAAAAAAGAAAGATAGTACTCTGTATAACAGTCTCATCTCTGAAAACAAAAATTAATTGCTGCAGTAGATTTTAGTGTCTTCATTGCAGTGAGAGTTGGTGCCATTCTTGATTCAGAGGCAGTAAAACAGCAGTTCTCTTTGTTCCTTTTTATGATTATTATTTCCTTACTGAATACTTAAACGTGCCTATTAGTTCAGTGTAATGAGCATTTACTTAGTGAACTGCAGATAAGATTCAATAGGACCTTGATAAGGCTTTGTTAAGGAATTTTTCATTCTGCATTCTAGAATGATTAACAGTGTGGGGGTTTTGTTTGTGCTAGGATTTTCAGAAAAAAAAAACCAACTTAAAATACCAAACTGAGAAGGATTTGAAAGGCTAAACCACAGTCTCGTCCCCTCAGGAGCACAATAGAATACCAAGCTTTTTGCTTTTTTTTGCCTTTTTTTTTTTCAGAATAGTACCTGCAGAGACAATCTTCTTTCTGAATTGCAATTTCAGTTTTATTTTTATATCAATGTGATTGAACTAGTGGGTTAGTTATATTTATTTGTTTTATGTTCAGCTGTCTGCTAGATTTATACTAATGTGGTATGTTTCCCTTTCTCTCTTCAGCTTAATAACCAGTTTGTATTTTGTTTTGATTTTTCAGTCCCGTCTTTTACCTTCACACCAACAGGTATATATTTGCACTTTTCCCCCCTTCTTTGTTACTTAAGCATGTTTGTGGTACTATTTCTCTTTCTCTGACATAACCAACCAGCCCAGCTGTTCTGAAGGGTTTTTTTAAGCAATGTCATTAATGACAGGTATCATTATTTGTTCTCTGAGTAGTGTGCATTTGCTTTGTGGCTGACAATATTTTCTATTTGTGTGTACGATTTCAAAGCACACCATTCCATGCCAGCATGCCATTTTGTAGCATGATCCTGTCAGTTTGTACAACCTGGGCTCTTTTCCTGCATATTCCAAGGGAGTAGTGTGGCCTCCCACATCTAGAGGTGCAAAAGGTGCTTCTGGTGGAGGATGAATGACTTAGCACAGCCCAGATGCTGACTTGAAAGAGATGCAGTGAGATTATAGCTGGTGAAATATTTGTTCCTTTTCTTTCCTCTGAATCTGCATTAATCCAGTGGCCTCAGAGTTGTCTGCTTTGGAAGATACAAAAAATCAAAGTGTTCCAGCAGTTAGAATTCTTTGCTTGCTGCCTTAAATTGTATTTTGCTATGAAATTTTAAAATCATGATTGTGTTCGGCTTAAAAAGAAGTGCATTTCAAATCTGCTGCCTTGAATTGTATTTTGCTATGAAATTTTAAAATAATGATTGTGTTCGGCTTAAAAAGAAGTGCATTTCAAATCTGCTGCCTTGAATTGTATTTTGCTATGAAATTTTAAAATCATGATCCTGTTCAGCTTAAGAAGAAGTGCATTTCAAATTCAGCGTGAGTTTAAAATCACTTTCTGTTTTGTTTTGTTTAGAAATGTGCAAAATACTACATAATCTGAACCATAGCCCACCAAAGCCCATGAGAGCCTTTCCATCCTGTAGAGCTGACCTTCAGTGGGTCCTACAGTCTGGCAGCTGAGCAGTTCATCCTCTGCAGTAGATAAAACCCAACACATTCTGTACCCATCAGTGTTCTGCTTTTCCTTTAGCCTGAGTGAACAGCCAGGTTGTTTCTTTGTTCGAAATCCTCCGTTTTCACAAGAGACCTGTGAGACTTGCAGGACGTGTGGACCCAGGCAGGGTAAAACCCACCCAGCCCAGCTCTGGGAAGTTTCCCAGGGAATGCTAGCTCCTAATCTGTGCTGATGTGGGCTCTGTGCAGCAGCTGAGTTGCATCCTTCAGGCTGGACCACAGAGGAAGCCAGCCCTGAGTGCCTGCACTCATCCCCCAGGCTGGGCTGAGCTGGGTCAGCCCTCCCCACGTGCTGTTCATCAAACTGGAGGGTGCCTGCTCTCACAAGCCAGCCTCTTCTGTTCAGTGCAGTTGTTTCCTGTTCAGCATGAGCCAGAGTGGCCCTCAATGTTTCTGTAGGCCTTTGAGTGCCTCAGTGGAGAATAATTCAAACTCTTTATTATTTTGCTCTTACTTTAATTGGCTAAACAGAGGGCTTCTGTTGTAATCTCCGTCGTAGCACGCCACTGAAATTCTGCAGAGGTTGGAAACTGACATCTATTCTCTCCAATGGATTCTTAACATTAAAAGAAAATATCAGGGTTTCTTAAGATGTGTCAGAGCTGGAAAATAAATAGCCTTGAGATTTTTAAAGAAGAAATTCAGCAAAACATAAAGCATGTAAAACACTTAAAAGAAAAAAATCCTTGGTTTTCAATCCAGAATCTCAGTCATGCTTTGACTTTAAATTGAACCTGGCTCCCCTCTTTAGCATTACCTACAGTAAAAGACTTACCTGTAGGAATGCATCCTACGTTTTAATCCTGTTATTGTAATCACTGCCAGCATTTATCTCTCTCTTGCAGACTCCCAGTTTGGAGTTCTTCTAAAGAGCAGAATTTGGCTGCTTGTTTTCAGTACATTCCTAGCTGGAAAGTGTAGAATCCATCAGCATATGCAAGGAGCCAGTCTCCTTAACCCTTTGCCAAATCTGATGTAAACCTGCAAAATTTATAGCACTGTTTCTTCTTGGATGTTTGCATCCTAAAAACTAATTTCTCAAACATCTTGCTTCCTGTGAAGGATATGCAATCCACACCAACAAACAAATGCATGTGGACATCCACTTTGTTCATGGAGAATACTTTTGAAATGCTAGAAAAAACAATTCCTTCTAATTTAGAAAGTGTTCTTTCTGCCAGACTGTTTTTTAACCAAGATTTATATATTTGAATTTTTGTATTATTTAGTATAATTTATAAATCCAGTTGTTACAAAATGTGCAGCTTCTGTGGACTCCTAGGGTGTTCTTGTTCCCTGAGTGTATTGCAGTAGCATTCAGAAAGAGCATTTGTTTTTGCAGTAGCTTCAGCTGCAAAGAGCCATTATTTACATTGGAAGTAAGGTCTGGTATAGAATCATGATACCTCTTTAATCTTGCCAAAATAATAAGGTAGAGCAAAGCTTTAACATCCAGCCATTCATGAAATAAATATATGACCTAAATTCTTCCACAGAGTAACTCCACTGAAGTCAGCAGAGTTATGTTAAGAATAAGTTCAACCTGATGTATGGCTTCCTGCTTTCTTTAGCAATACATGTGTGTGTGTGTGTTCAGAACAGAACTGAAATATAAAACCCTGTTGGGGCTAGGACTAGCAGTTATCAAGCAACACAAGTATTATGTCTAAACTTGGATTTAAGGCAGTAGCTTGCAGAATGAGACTCAGAATTAATGTATAAACAATGAACAATTATTGTCTTAGCTAAAATGAAACAAAGGCAAAGTAAATACTCTTATTGAAGGAGTCTTGTATGATTTTTAAAGTTTTTTCCTTCTTTTTATTTTTAACTCTTTCAGTAACGTATCAGAGAGGAGGAGAGGCCGTAAGCAGTGGAGGCAGGTAATTATGTGCTTTGTTCTTATAGGTATAAATTGTGTGCAAATAAATTTAAGGATTCCAGGAATTCCGTTGTCCTTGTAAGTGATGGCAGAATAATTACTTGCTTAGATAAGTTTTAGTTCATTATAGCAATGTATACATTTTGGCCATATATTTTCTGTCTAGGAGAAGGGTACATGGTTTGAATTTTTAGGTTGACTTCCAAAACATGATTTGAAATATTTTCAGCTTTGTTAACCTGTAAAAACTGCATCTCAAAAAATGAGCAGCAGAGGGAGTGCTTTAACTTCAAAATAAAGACCTGGCTTACCACCTGATTAAGGGAGTAAAAGTAATTAAGTCGTGGCCTTTATGAAGATCAAGAAATATAGCTGCTTCACAAATACTACAGAGAAAGAAAACGTTTATTGGTAAAAACTCTTGAAGACATAAATGGCTTATAAGGTAACACTTAAGGAAAAAAATGTTTATGTGAAGGCAAAACAGTTAAAGCATTGCTTAAAATAGATGGAGCACTGAAGGAGAGGGAAGCAGGTTGTAAATTTGCAACCACTCCCTCTGAGAACCAGCTTCATTCCAGATTGAGGATTTAACTAAGGCATGTTCACTGGGTTTACGTTATTACTTAATAAATGGCCATGGAGAAAACAGTAATTTACATTTCCTCTGTAGGGGTAAAGTTTTCTTCAGGAAGAAAAATAATGGTTTTAGCAAAAAGGCAGGTCAGAGCAGTGGTGCTTTAGCAGCGCACCATTTTTTTCCTAGGTCACATTCAAAGACTTGGCATGATGCTGAAATAGTGCTAAAATCTCAGAGACCAGCTGGGCACCAGTCCTGTAACAATTCCTGTTCATAAGTGGCATTTTGTGATTCCTAATTTGCAAGACCATGCAAAAATTTGGTAATTGTGAAGATTAGGCATAGAATAAAGCATTCCCAGTCTACCTGAGTGCTGTGCAGAGGTGAGGCTGTTCAGCTCCTGCTGCAGCTGGACCTGGCATATCATGAGGAATTGCAGATATCTCTGCCCAGCACTTTGTGCTGCTGTGCTCTCATGGCCACAGGAGCATGGAGAGAAGCTTCTAGAACAGTTACCATGTGATTTTTAAATGGAAAAAAATCTGGTAATCACTGGGTTGCTGTCCTTACAACA
>NW_005054539.1:512086-522285 GCF_000277835.1 Geospiza fortis | reverse complement strand
ACAAAAAGATACTCAGCTAACATCTTTTGTGTTCTTTGTGCCACTGTGCTTTCTCACTCTTCCATTAGCACAGGCTAGATGAAGCACTCTCACACAGAGAACAGAAATGAACCCACCAGTGTCTACATAGTGCGCAGTAATTTTGGTACTTCTAGAGCATCAACTTCAATTTTACTGTCCTAGTGTTCAGCAGCAGGGCCAGACTCTAACAATGTAATTGATTCAAGGTGCAAACATCTGTGCTGGCTTTGTTCATTTGCATATACAGCATTGACAGCCTGTGTGATGTAACTTATTTTGTAGAATATGAAACACAGTTCTGCAATGTAACAAAAAAAACCAAAACGTTATTTTTGCATATGAAACTATCTTCTGATATCCAAACCTAAGGTTTTCACTCCCTTACATTATATTTGCAATGTTTTGGAAAGGTTCAGCATTTTTGCCAAGTACAGTTATGTGAGCATGTTAAAGCATTTTTCAGATTTCAAAATGTCACAGTGATATATTTCAACATAATCCCCACTTGTGGGATGCTGAAAAAACACCCATTTCTGTGGCAATCCCTTTTCTAGACAGGATTTGAGTAATGGTAATTGTGCTGGGTAGACTCCAGCCAGCACCCACACAGCCACTTGGCTCTGTCCACCCCTGCCTCAGATCCTGTCCAGTAATTCAGGGAGTAAAGAAATTTGCTGCCAAGGTTAAAGATCTTTGGAAATTATGATCTCAAACCATCACCAGGTTATGGATCTGTAATGCAAGCATCTCTTGCCTAAATGTCTCCAATTAGTAGAATTCTCATATGCTTATATACATCACATCACATTTCTTACATGACAGCAGGTATGAAGGCAAAGTAAATTTTAGAAACAAAGGATCTTTAATTCTCTGTGCAGCAAACCAGTACACAGATCTTTAAAGTGCTGAAACGTTCTGGGATGCTTTGTCTCCTCTAAATGCCTTGAGGTGAAGGTTCATTGTAGGGAAAAAAAAAAGCAGGGAATTTCAAATCAGCTGGCCTGCTCACAGGTCTACACAGCTGTATATTTATTTCAGTTTTTTTTTAAAATGCTTCTTTACTGAATGCATATTGGCTGGTTTGTAAGCCTGACAGCAAGTCAAGCCTCATCACCTCCTATGTTAAATTGTCAGATGACATATGCAGTACAGAAATATATACACATATATGTATAGATCTTTTAAATGTCATTCGAAGTCTATGACTTAAGCCTGCAGCACTGACAGACTCTATCCCCCACAAATAACTGCATGCAGCTTGTATTTTCAACTTGCAGTTTAAGAGGATTAGCATATTTTATTTTTCAAGATCATCACATCTAATATTATGGAAAATAGTTTCTGCACTATTTCAAATGGAAAGTTGCCTGTTAAATCCTGAGAGAAGGGGACTGTTTTCATATATGTGTATGTGACAGTAGCTAAAATTATCCATTTTTTAAAAGCACCTTAGTTATCAAAGGCGATTTTAAATTGTGTGGGACTGTAACATGCCCCACTGCATTGTTAGCATGAAAACTCAAGAGCCACCAAGAATTCTACAGAACATTCATCAGAGACTTTCACAGTCACTACAAAAATTCAGCAACTTGGAAGACTGGGAATGCTGATGACAGGAATACAGTTTATTCCAAATGCAGCCAGCATGCAGCATTCATATCTGGATATTTTTCAGGTGGTCAGTATTCCCAAGTACCTCAAACTCTCTTAGGAGTTGAGTGGCTTTCTCATGAACAAATGTGTGGCACCCCCTCAGCGTCTTTAGTGAGCTCCAAATGCTCCCAAGCCACAGAGGTTTCTGTTATCTGCTGTTCCCTTTGATGCACCACAGTAGTACTATCTGATGGTGAGGAGAATTTGTTCCATAAATAACCAAGAACTTGGGAATATTCACACTTAAATGTGATTTTTACTTATGCATATCCATCCTGCTTGCACGTGTGAATTTTTTGTTTATTTGACTTGCCAATTTCCTCTTTTTTACCTTGCTTTCTTTAAGAAAGGGTGAAGGGGCAGAAAAATAAAAGTACAACCTCCTAAGAGGAAAAAAAAATTAAAAAATGAAAACCAAAGTGACAGGTGGATGTTGCACACCAAAATATAGTGTAGTCCAGCAAAATGAACTCGTGCTGATCTTGACTGCTCACTCCTGAGTGATTTAGCAAGGAACAGGTTAGACAGGAGACTTGAAAATGCTAAATAATTGAATCAAGCTAAGTTTTTCAGTACTGAAGCCTTTTGGTACGTGGTATTATTTTGTAACATCTCACTGTTTGGGAAGAGTGTCACTGCAATGTGAAAATGCTTTTGTTTAATTTTTGAAATGACCAAGCTTTGTTTTTACAGGCCTGGACTCCTAAACATCAGTGAACCAGCCACTCAGCCATGGTTAGCAGATACTTGGCCTAACACAGGGAACAATCACAACGACTGCTCCATCAACTGCTGCACCTCTGGCAATGGCAACAGTGATAGCAACCTCACAACGTACAGTCGACCAGGTTAGATTTGTTTCTACCTTGCTAAGGAACCTTCTTTACAGAATACATGCTTCTAATACCTGAGAGAGTGTACAGGTTTGTTTGGGTTTCATTTTCAGTGCTTTTTAGGCTTAATATGGTGTCTCCTCTATGTCATGATTGTGCTTTTGGTCCCTTTTTGAATCTTTTCTTGGTGCTATTTGGATAGTTGTAGCAAGCTTAAGGAGCCCCTTCAAAGTTCAATACTGCCAAAACTCACATTGAACTAATACATTTTGGCTTCTGAATAGAGCAAATAAGGTCATTTTTGGGTTGTTCTGTACATCCTTGTTGCTTGGATGGAGAAGGAGAAAGACCAAAATGATGCTGATGTGTTTTACCTTCTGGTTTGGATGTGATGGGAAGCAAGAAATAAAACATTGCTACAGTGCTTGCAACAAAGTCAGTCTGTTTTGGCACACTCAAAACTTCACTTTGAGTGCCATTCGGAACAAAATTTGATAGCTGGTCTTCTGTTTAGGGTGTGTGAATAAAGAAGCTAACTTCACACACTTAAAGTATTAAAACATTAAAAACATTACATTAAAGCATGAAAGCAATTGCAAAATGTTGGGTTAAGTGGTAGATCCTGGGAGCTTGAGCAGGACTCAGAGAGCTCTGGAATAAAACATCGTGAAGTCTATGGAAGACATTAAGGAAATACATCTCGAATATGCTAACTGTTGCACATTTTATTTTAAACAGACCTTAGGTTCCTTTTGGTTTAACCTTGTGTTACTGGTGAGGAATGAAATAAGTCTTTTCCACTACAAATATCTCTACTGGTTTTTGCTGGTTTTTGCTAGTAGCATGTCCCAGCAATCCAGAGGGGGAGTGCGTGGAGTCGCATAAGTGCCAAGCAGTATTACCTCCTGTAATTAATGTGAAACCAGCTCAAATGGCTGGTAATTCATGAGTGGCAGTAATGGCAATTCATCTCCTGCAGTAATGCTGTCTGACAGTGACCAGTGCCAGCTGCTTCAGAGCAAGGTGTGAGATTTTGGCATTAGAGGCTTGTCTCTCGCTCTGGCTGCAGATATCACGTCCACCAGTAGCTGTTTAAAAAGGTTTTTGATTCAGGGATAGTTCACTGTGGCAAGGACAGACATAGCAATTCTGGTAAATAAAAAAAGAAAAGGAAGAGAAGGCACATTTTTTTTTTGGTTGCAACCTATTATAACATCTTGTATTGAACTGCAGTGGATTCTCCCTCATTTTAGCTTTCATATTAAGCTTGGTTCTGTCGCAAAGTGTTCCCCTCCTTTCAAATAGAACTTCAGAGCTTGTGGGTCAGACAATGTGCTCAGAGTGGTCTCTTCTTTTCTGGAAATTCTGCCGAATATTCTTAATTCTGTCATCGTGGGCTGGTTTATGCTCTGAAGCAGCAGCGATGGATATCCCCTCAGTAGCTGTGAATATGCAAAGTAGCTGCATTTTTAATTGCTTTTAAGTATAGCACTCTCTTCCAAGTCTACAGAACGGGAACCAATTGTTTCAAAAGTAGATGCCATAAAAAATCTAACTAGATAAATCTTCTGTTGTATAGGTAAACCAGTTTTAAGTACTTGTTATGAGGAATTCTAATGTGTCTATGTAAAAAATGTACCTACTGCATATACTGTATTGATTATATTGCCTCACACACAAATCAGATGTAGTGCAAATGAAAGGAAGTAAAAACATATGTTCTAAATGACTCTGCAAGGATATTGTAACAAAGCCTGAGGTATCAGGAGTGAAGAATATACTGTATATATTATTGCCCAGTATAATACAATAGACTTGGAAAGGAAGAAAGACTAGTATGCAGTAGGTGAGAGAAATGAAACATTTAAACTCTAGAAATCAAGAAGTTGAAGACTGTGAAGCAATAAATAACAGAGGCAGTAAAAACATCTCACATACGAAGGAAAAATATATCAAACAGTAAAGCCTTCAAAAAAACCCACAGGCTGGGGGGCATGAAATGTGCAGTGATAAGTTCTATGTGGCATGTTCTGATATTGTTCCTTAGTCACTGAAAATGTGGATTGGTGGTTTTCTTACACAAGCATTATTTTATTCCCCTTTCTCGGGTAATATATCTCTAAAAATATGTATGTGTTAGGGAATGTTTTTGAAATTGAAAATCCTCTATGTTTGCTAGTTGTTTCATTCAGAGTAATGGTAAAATCTTGAATTCTGTATGTAGTTTGACGTGCCATCCTCTCCAGTAAATTCATTGTGGATACAGGTAATGGACTTTGGATTTTGAATCAAATTCATTAGCATAAATACCACTTCTTTTAAAAGAGGAAAACTATATTCCTGGTGAGTGTTATGTAATTACTGATGCATTAATCAACTGGAAAATGAGAATTTTTGCTTAAGGATCATTGAATGCTGGTTCTACTAAGCCTTCTAACTGCTGACCCACAGACTACTTTACTTCATTCAGTATTCTCCCAGTGGACTGGATGTGGAGAGGAAAAAAATATGTGGGCTTCGTGTCACGCAGTGGGAAGAGAACATGGCAAGGCAGGGACACTGTTTCATGCAGTGGCCAGAGCATCAGCACATGTCAATTTACTGTCTGCAATAAGTGGTGGTCTCAGGATGCAGTAAATGTCAGAAGAATTAATTAATGCTGTTTATATGAAATATCTTTAGCATACAAGACAATGTATTACTGTGCTATTACATATTTTGGAATATCCCAAGCAACTGAAAATCAGCAAAAATTCCAGAATGCTTTTCTGCCTTTTTTGTTTCAAATTAAAATATAAGATTGTACAAGCAAACAATGATCAAATAAAGACTTGCTACTGGGCACAGAGTTACCTTTTACATTGTACTGTTTTTCTTTAATTCTCTTAAATGTAATCATTTCTAAGTCTGTTTTATGAAAACCTGTTGTATGTCTATTTCTTACCACAAATACAAGAGTGTCTAGGTACTGTTGAGGTGACATGAGTTGAAGGTCTTATTTAGTTACTCCTGCTGTGAAGTTTTGGTTGAATTTCCCTTGCAATGCAAGTGATTTTAATCACAATTACTGATTGAATATATATACTGTTATGAGAATAATGTCTAAAACCATGAGTGTTTATATGGCCACGATGGAAAAGCCCAGCAAGGTAAGTCATTGTAGATATAATTCAGCAGGTCTGAATTTACAGTGAATCAGAACAGTGAACCCTACTTTTGGAGCAGTAGTGTATAAGGTAAATCATATTCTGTAAATTATTACATAGTTAATGGCACTATCTCTGCCTCAGTGTGTCTGCTGCATGGATTCAAGCCATGTAGTTGTGCAGTGAGGAAATGTTAGAGGGGGTTTCATGGAAAGTCTGGTGTGGGCGAACAGAATGACCTTTTCTCTTTTCTCTCCTCTGTGGTTAGCCGATTGTATAGCAAATTACAACAATCAGCTGGACAACAAGCAGACAAACCTGATGTTGCCTGAGCCAACTGTGTATGGGGACGTGGACCTCAGCAACAAAATCAATGAGATGAAAACCTTCAATAGTCCCAATCTAAAGGACGGAAGATTTGTCAGCCAGCCTGGGCAGCCCACTCCTTATGCCACCACTCAGCTCATCCAGTCCAGTATCAGCAATAATGTTAACAGTGGCAGCGGGGACACCAATGAGAAACACTGGAAACCCTCTGTTCAGCAAAAGCAAGAGGCTCCACCCATACAGTACAACATTATGGAGCAAAACAAATTAAACAAAGGTGAAGAGCTTTTAGCTTGTTTCTCCTCTTTAGGCGTCAGAGGAGTTTTGACCTTCTGGTTCTGGGAGTCTAAAGCTTTCAGGTTCAGCAATTACAGGCTTCTGCAGTGCTTTTAGGCTTCTGCCTCTTTAGATTCAGAAATACACTGTTTGCAGTGTCAGAAAGTTAATTAGCACCACAATAACCTTTCTGATATTGAATTTGTTGTGAAAAATAACAAGCTGTGTCTTTAGAAAAAAGTTAAATAAAATACATTTCCTGTGGATATGAGATTAATTTAAATTTAATAGTAGTTAAGGGATTGGTTAGGACAGAGGCCAGATATTTTATTCATAAGCCAGATGCATGGTAGTCACATTATACTCTACCTTAAATTTTAAATAGGTCAACCTACTCTTCCCAGTTGTGGATGGAGACTCATTAAATCTACATGCTCATGTAAACGAATGAAATTTTGCATATCAAACTCTGTAAAATTGTATTGTGTTGTACACTGGGGGCACAAATGGAGTGATCCAATTCATTTTAGACTTGTTCCTAGCAAGCCTTCAGTTCTCATATTGAGAGGCAATGCTACCGCACACAATTTTGGAAACTAAATTCCTGTGTTACCCTGACTGAAGTCTCTGGATCCAGAAGCTAAAAATAAATTGATTTCAGTGCTAACGGGAAATATCAGAATGTGCTTTTGAGGCCTTGAAGGCATGTTTCTTTAATATACTGTGTGGGAGCTGGAAGAAATAGGTATGTGATTTCTTCTTTCTAGTCCTCCAGGCTACCATGCAACCTCTTTTAATAACCTGATTTGCAAAACAGTATCCCTAGGAGTTGGACCCATTCTAACTTGGAACTTTTTTGCAAGGTTGTAACTCGGGTGATAGAATAGTGATAAGTGATCCAGTAAAAAGAGACATTTCATTACAGGAATGTTGATTTCTCTACTGGACCCATCTACTCACAGAGGAGTTCAAAGGGCAATATTAAATGTCACACCTTCCCTTGACATAAACATGCCAAAAGAAAATTCAAGTGTTTTGGCTCCTTACTAGAGGGTGAAAGCTGTATTTTTTGTAATTGTTCTCTTTCATGAACTGTGTATTACGTACCTCTTTGGGAATTAAAACATGTTTGGTCTTTATGTGCTGGAAGATACTGCATCTTTCAAACTGTGTATATTACAGCTGCATATTCTCTAAGATACTGCAGTGTGGAAAGGCCCCCTTAAAGCATTGTCTGCTGACAGTCATATATACATATTTCAGAGTGCTGATTTACTGTTTATCCTCTGTGTAAACATATGCGGTATGTAGGGCTTCAGCGTGGTCTGTGGAATGCAACTAGGCTGAGAAACTATTACAGAATACACTCTGGTGTGAAATTTATCATTTTGCTCTTTTTCCTATGCTTACATTATCACAAACATTTCTGCAGCAGATGGGAACTGAATTCTTAGTTTTGTTTATTTTTGTTTTGATTTGCTATTTTATGAGTTGATATTCTGATCTCGGTTTTCTCATTTCCTAAGTCAAAGCCATCTTGCTGCTGATTATACCTATAGCTTTTGTGATGGGAAGTAACTGTTTTGATGAGTTACATGCTGTGCTTCATTGTCACTACTTTATGTCCAGTGGTTCTGTTTATGATGCAGTTTTATTTGCTGTATGAAGAGTAACCTACCTCCTTTTTGTTCTCTGTGAATTGTAATTGCTTTTTAGCACAAGGGTATTGTTCTGCCAGATGAACATTTTACTTCTGATGAAGTTTCACAGATCTGGTTGCCAGATCTGGATTTAAAAGTCATAAGTGTATACCAAGTGCTTTGGAACTAGGGAGAAAAGTTATGGTAACAGCTATTAGCAAAAAAGGTTCTGCCTGTAGAACCTGCATGATCCAATGTAAATAAAAATATCCTTGGAGCCAGCAGACCTGAAACAAAGACTCCTGTTGTAAGCCAAATTCAGTTGGAGCTGCATTGTTGCTTCAGCAGATCATTCAGCCCTTGTCATACAGAGCTGACTCCTATGTGGGTGTGTCACCTTTGAAATACCAGAAGTAGTTACTGCAGTCCATTGGTTGCTCTGCATGCATAAATTAGGCAGAAACCATGGAAAACCAATCAAGGTGACAGTATTTGTATGCAGGATGCTCACACAGGTGATAGGTAGACAAATAAATAGGTAGATTCATTGAGACTTGATGGTTGCAGAAGCTTTGTGGAAACCCTGTGCACAGAATTCCATTTTACTCCCTTTTTAGCTGTGCAGCTACTAAATTCCCATTATTTCCCCTAAGCCTACAGTACAGAGGCAAGATAAAAATAAAACACTATTGGAGGATGATCTTTTCCTTCACAAGATGAAGTTGTTTCTAGTTCACTACTTAAAGGAGATCTTACTTTGTGTTATAAAGCAAGTATATAAAAGTAGATGTGTTCCTGAAGGGCAGCATTAACCATACCATTAAACTTGCAGATTACCGAGTAAATGACAACATTGCTCCAACTATTCCCTACAACCAGTCTTATGACCAGAATACAGGTGGATCCTACAACAGCTCAGACAGAGGCAGCAGTACATCTGGTGAGTACCTGCAGTGTTCTCCAAGCCTTAGGCTTTGTGGTGTCTGGAGGCTGTAGCCATGGATAGCAATATTTACTGGGCTTAGAGAAGAAGTGAGGAAGGGGAGGAATCCACAGACAGTAGATGTTGGAAAGCACAAAAACTGTCCCAATAGGTGCCTGTATTTCTGTTACATCCTCAGGATTGCTTAGTGTCATCCAAATGTCAGTTAAGTAACTGATTTTCTGAAATTGTAAAAGTCATGAACTCAAATAGTGGTTGGATTTCCTGATGCTGATGGTGTACTGGGTAATGTGTTTTCCAGATGGGCAAGTTATAGCAATTTCTTTCCAACTGTCACCCCCCAAAAAAAAAAAAAAGTATTTTAATTTATGTGTCACCTTCTTTGTACTTTAGTGACTTTTTTTCTCATCTCTTGGATCTACTTACCCAATTCATGAGCAAGCTCAAGATAAACAGCAGTTGAGTGATACCCAACAGAACTCTGCTTTAAGTTTTTCATTTTGTAAATTAAACCCATGTATTACATTGAGTAAAAACGCATTCAGGCATACATAAAATTTTCATAAGTTTCACTCACTATATGTCAAAATTATATTTGTACATTATTTAGATATAGATGGTAGATAATTAAATTTTGTTTGTCATTGGCATCTCCTCTACAAATGATCTAAAAGTCCTTTATAAAAATCTTGAAACAAAACAGCTTTTTGTGCACTCTGTACTTTGACACCACAGAATATGTTTTAATTCAAAATTTATGTTTTATCATTGTAGTATACCCTTTTCACTTCCAGGTTTGATTTCTGGTAGAGGTTTAGCTCTATATGAGCTAAACCAGAGTCAAAACATAGGCTTGGTTTGGGGCTTTATTGTAAGTGTGGTAGTTAGGCTGTGTTTATTTACATCAAATCAATTTCAGGGTGAGTTATAGCCACAGTTACGAGTGCCTTGAACTTTACATCTACTAATCAAGGTGCAGACTTTTCCTATTCTGTTCTGCTGTTTTCTTTGATAGTACAGTTGCCTTAATCCTAACCTATGCTTTGTCCTGACTGATTCTGACTGAGGCACAGCAGAGACATAAATATGTTGATGAGCCCTGCTGTAGCTCTGGATGATCTGAATTCTCAGTGGCTGGGAGGAGATAAGAACAGCTCCCAGTTCTCCCAGCTGCTCAGCTGTGTTGTTCTGGGAGATAGCCTTTTGCCCATTCCCAGGTCTAAAAGATCAGGATGTGGTGCTGAGCCTGTGTTCAGTGATGTTAAGACTTGAAATGCAGCATGAAACATCTCAGGGGTATGAACCATGCAAATTAAAAATGAGAGGGTGGTGTTCTCCATGCTGATACCTATTAGGGTTA
>NW_005054539.1:475883-512065 GCF_000277835.1 Geospiza fortis | reverse complement strand
AAGGTGAAAAAAGTAATAAATTAATTGTGTTGAACCATGTATATATCATGGTGGTTAGGATACAGAATGCAGGTCGCCTTGGGATAGTTAGTGTCTTGCTTGTCATACTAAGATACCACAAAAACAATTTAACATAGCTGAAACATGTGTATCTGGCAGCTCATGTGGGATGATAATTACCAGAACTACTGTCAGTAAGAGTGGAAAATCTGAGACAGCAGAAGTGGAAAAAAAAACCTTCCTAAATCTCTCTGCAGTACATTTAATCATGTGTATAATGCTTTACTGTGATAATAGAAAATCATGCCTCAGTTTAAGAGAGAAATGTGAATGATCCTAAAACATACTCAAAATCACAGTGACTTTATCTACATAAAAGGAGTTTATCTATAATAAAGATGTAACAATAGCAAAGAAGGATTAAAATGTATATATGCAAGGAACAATGGTTGAGTCAGTTCTCATCTTAGCCATGTCCAAACTTAAAATTTGCTACCACCTGAGTAATTGGTCTTATGCACAGTTGTTTGAACTGTTGAAGCTGCATTGCTTTATTATGAGCTGTAATTTTCCAGTAATAGTAGTTGAAAACATTTGTGAAATACTTCATCGATCTTATTTTTTTTTCTGTTATTTTAGTTCTTCCAGCAATTATTTTCAACTGCACCTGCCATTTAGACTAAAAGTAGTAATTTCATTGTGCCTAAAATGTTTCAGTGGACAAGTACAAATTACCTATATTCAGTGACTTAATGCAACAGTAGAACTTTAATAGATCATATCTGTATCATATTGTATTTTAGGTTCTGGCAATTAAATAGGATAAAGGCACTTCAGAAAATACGTCTACAGCTCATTTGTTTTAGATGATAATCTTTAATGTAATTAACAGAAGTAGGAAGCTCACTCTTAATGACATTGGTTGTAAAATTCATTTATGGTTTTATCACATTTTGACTGTTTATTTAAAAAATTGAAGTTTTGTATCCCGTGTGTCTTTTCCATGCTATGTAAAGTTCCTGGTTATTCAAGCACTTAAAATGTCGATCAATTCTACAAAGAGGCTACAAGCACAAACTAGGGTAAAAAGGAGGAATGCCAATTTGCTCCAAACTGAGCAAAACAGTAAATTCTCAAAGAATGCAAGAGCATCTGGGAAGGGACTGAAGTTGTTTTGGTTTTCATAGCTAGTGGCGAGGAGGGACTTCAAAGCATGACAAATATGTGCTGCTTTTTATTCCCAGGGAGTCAAGGGCACAAGAAGGGTGCTCGGACCCCAAAGGCTCCCAAGCAAGCTGGCATGAACTGGGCAGATCTTCTCCCACCCCCTCCAGCACATCCTCCTCCCCACAGCAACAGTGAAGATTACAGTCTTTCAGTGGATGAAGGGTAAGGTTGTGCACCTCCCACTTTAACCACCAGTTAATTGAAGTGTGATTTGCCCTACGAGCTGGCAGTGAGACCTTCCTCCAGCACTGTTCTGGTGCTGCTGGTCAAGCTGCAGTGTGGCAATTTGGAGAGCACTTAGTGACAGTGGTGTGCATCCACTCAGCACATCCTTACTGAGCTGTTCTCAAGGGCACAGAGAACAATGATTTGTTTCTGGGCTGTTAATACATGTATCACATATGCTAATGACATAGTACAAATTTAAGTCCTTATTTTCTTAAAAAATTAATTTTAGCTATGACCAAGAAATTCCTTGTCCTGTGCCACCTGCAAGGATGTATCTGCAGCAGGATGAGCTAGAGGAAGAGGAAGAAGATGAGCGAGGTCCTACTCCACCTGTCCGAGGAGCAGCTTCCTCTCCAGCCGCTGTCTCCTATAGCCACCAGTCAACTGCCACCCTCACCCCCTCTCCCCAGGAAGAACTCCAGCCCATGTTGCAGGACTGTCAGGAGGATCTGGGACACACACAACACCAACCTGACCGGAGGTGTGTGAATGCAAATGTAGCGAGAGAGATGTGACAAGAGGCATCCGAGCCCCACTGAAAATTCCTGGTGAATTTAGTGAGGCCAACAATTTCCCCATTATTCTGTTGCTATTTAACTTCTAATCCAGAATGCTAGAACTATTTTAACCTAAGAAATAAGTAATTAAGTTGCTTTGTTATTCTACCATGGGAAGAAATGCAGTATATCACTTTAGGGTATGTACGATGCTGACACAAGTTAAATTCACAGTCATCAGGTTATTAAAGTGGTATCGTTAGCACAGCTTACCATATAATTACAGTTCCATTGTTTCCAATAGATTTACTGCATTATTACCATAAAATAGCATGCATTATTTCACAGTAACTGTGCAATTAACTTGTCACCAATATGTATGAATATATATAAATATATAATTTTTATAACCTATAGATTTTCCTCCTCTCATAAATCCTAATACAGGAAATTACTGCTTGCAAAACTTTCTTAACATTTCCATCTAACCTTATTTAAAGAAATGACCAACATTAATAAACACAGATATTTGCTACAGGGAAATTTTGTTTCTTCTCTGAGTTGCTTTTACAACTGTTTTGTGTATAAACTCTCACAGCTTCTCTCCCATAAAACAGTGAATTCTGAATGAGCCCTTTTATGTATGATGCTTACATCTCTTGGCTTTTGTTAAGAAGGCACAGCTTTTCCATCCCAAGTGATGGGCTTTTATTATCTTTTTCCTCCAGTGGTTTGCACATATTGTTTATTGCCACAAATATATAAACTTACTGGCAGCATGCTATGTGGAATTTCTATTTTTAGCAAAATGTAAGC
Source organism: Geospiza fortis (assembly GCF_000277835.1). Taxonomy (NCBI): domain Eukaryota; kingdom Metazoa; phylum Chordata; class Aves; order Passeriformes; family Thraupidae; genus Geospiza; species Geospiza fortis. The sequence goes on along the minus strand of NW_005054539.1, from coordinate 509,297 downwards.
CTCTTACAATGAAATTTATATGATTTTTCTAATTAGACTGTAGAGCTGTGATTTTTCAATGTAAGTTATTGGATATTTATAGATCTATTTTCCAGAATGTTTTTTAAAAGTTAGGTCATCTTTACAGTTCCCATTTTGTAAGTAGGCAGTATTTATACATATTTTTTTAAAGGGGTCTATATCTGCTTTTCTTTAGGTCCCCCTACTTGACCTGCCTTGGTTTGTTTCCTTTACTCTTTATGGTAACACTTGTACTGTGTATCTTTTCATCCTTTCCTCTTCCTTATCTTCCTGAGTCTTTAAAATCACTCTTTTCATTATTGGATGGCAAATTTCCTGTAATTGCCATTGGCCCTGGTATGCTGGTCCACAGAAGTGTTCATTTTAATCACTTAAATTTTCTGAGTTATTTGAGAGGTAAAGCTAGGTGGACACAAATGAAAAGGGGAAAAGCTAAGTGACCAATAGTCATGAGTGGCTTTCCAGAATCTGTGGTTTTCTGGAGACTGGGACATGTGTCCTGACATACAGAATGGAGTAGATACAGGAGCAGATGTACACAAATATGTATAACCAGCCAGTAGCTGTCTAGAAAGTAGAAAGTTTCTCAATGCAAAGACTCCTGGTAGGTCACCATCAGTGCCATCAAAACTTAGTGGCAGAAGGAGCTGGAAGGATGCTCCAATTTGAGCTCCCAGGCCATACCACTTACTCTTTTTGTGGACTGAAAAAATAAAATGTGTATTTATTTTGTCCCTCCTACAATGGCTAAATCTAGCTTTGCTGAAAATCTTAGAATTTGTTAGTGACTAATTTTGTCTTTTCCATCTTACTTTTTCAAATGTTGTTTCTTTTCTTTTTGCTGCATCCATTTCATTAGTTAAAGTAGTCATATAATTCTCTTTATTTGATTTGTAAGGCTTGGCTGGCTACCTGTTCCATCTGATGGTGTTGATACAACCCAGGGCTGCTGTTGAGGAATTGGGTGTCCTGTGCTCAGCAGCAGTAACCCATTCTGGATGGGTGGGGTCCTGTTTGAATGTGGTGTGGCAATACTTTCAAACTAGGAATACATTCCAAGTGGTGCCCTTCCACATTGATTTTGGGTGTTTTATAAACAGTATATAGTGAAATGGTAGATGGTGTGTAGTGAAAATAATGCCTGAAATGCTGTTTGTCATACTTTTTATTAGCTTTACTCATAGTTTTGCTGGGTATTATTTCATTTGCTGGACAGAGCCAGGCATCTAGAATAGGATTGTGGTGGTGAGGGTGTACTGTAATATTTCTCTGTCTGGTGAGCTTGCTGGAAATACAGCAAACTGATATACAAACCTGTGGTCTGGAAGAGTCAAAAAGCAAAGAAAAAAACTAAAGATTTAGTGGGATAGCAGGTGGTATCATGTTGAACCCAGAGCTGAGATAGGAGACAATGTCACTGTGAAAGTGAGAACCTGCATCAGATAAAGGGAAAGAAGAATTGTTAATTCTGTGTGCCCGTGAACCAGCTGCTCTCAATTAGCCCATCCCTAAAGGTTGGCAGCTAAACTACATTTTCAAGAACCTTAACATATTTTGTAACCAGTTGCCTGTCTTCTTATACCAAAACCTAGAGAATAGACAAATATATCACAAGGACATTTGTCACAAGAGCTTTAAATTAAGGCCGTAAGACTTTATTGGGCAAGGTCTCTAGTCGAAGCAGGTACAGATTACAGGCAGCAACAGCATCGGGGATTTGGGGGTACTTTTATAAAATTATTATTGGATATTCATCCATATTTTTCATTCTGATCAGTACTTAATGCAGCAAGTGACAAACAGTAATGATGTAGTCCAGGTAGGATCCAGTTGTCTCTTCCTATAGAGTCATAGATCTTTCCATGCTAACATTTCTTTCCAAAATTAATGTACATTCCTATTTATTAAAATAAAAAAAACTCAACCAAAATTGCATGTCAACCATACAAAAGAGTTGACTTAACCATGAGAGTCACTATTTCTCAATGAGATAATAGGAGGACAAAGATGAGAAAGGAAAATTACTTTTAAATTTTTTTCAAAACTGACTGCAGTAGGAATTCCTGATGAGCACAGCCAGCAGAGAATGGGAGAACCATTACTGCAGAAAGTGTGTTCTCCTGCCAGACAAATGGCACTTAAAGAGTGTATCTGTGGCCCCATGAAGAACTGTTGACAATGTTGCTACCTGGAACTTCTGAGTGAAGTATTAACTAATCTTGAACATTGATCTGATATCTTACACTGTGCCTCCTTAAGCTGAGGATACCATTACTGACAAATTCAGATCAAAATTAGCTAACCTATACATCTGTATGCATGTTGGTACCCCTAAGGCCCAGAACTAACAATATGGTAGAAAATATTTTTATTTCATCACCTAGATCAATTTTAAAAAATAATGAAGTTGCAGTCTCTCTTTTCATATCTTTCTGAATCACCAGGGTGGGTGGAGGGAAGATAATGCTAATGGAGCAATCTATTTGGATAGATGCATCTGTTGGCATCGATAGTTCCAAGCTATATGCTTACAGTTATTTCAAGCTATATGTTTACAGTTATTTCTTTTGCTTATACTCTCAAGGGTGCACAAATAAATTTTGTAATAGCCATATAATCTGTAACCAACTCTTTGCTTAGCTCTACGTGTGTTATTTAGGGAAAATGAACAGCTTTATCATTAAAGTTAGTGATAAACGAACCATATTAAAAAATCAGATTTCTTTGTGATAGATTTCAAGCTACATAGCTGTCGGTTCTGATTTACAGCAAAAGTATAAACTAAAAAACCAAACCTGAGCATTTCAGATATAAATTAGATTGATTTAAAAAGGCCAGCCAAGCTTGCTGGGAAATAAAAAAAAACTATTTTCATCAATCTGCTGTTTCCTCTGACTTTGTTATGTGATTTCAATTCTTCTCACCCTTGTGTTTTAATGCAGACGTCAACCTGTGAGTCCTCCACCCCCTCCAAGGCCCATCTCCCCACCACACACCTACGGATACATCTCAGGGCCCTTGGTCTCTGACATGGATACCGACGCCCCAGAAGAGGAGGAGGACGAGGCGGATATCGAGGTTGCCAAGATGCAGAACAGGAGGCTCCTTCTGCGTGGCTTGGAGCAGACCCCTGCCTCCAGCGTCGGGGATCTGGAGAGCTCCGTGACAGGCTCCATGATCAATGGCTGGGGCTCAGCCTCTGAGGAGGACAACATCTCCAGCGGGCGCTCCAGCGTCAGCTCCTCCGACGGATCCTTCTTCACCGACGCCGACTTTGCACAGGCCGTGGCTGCAGCCGCTGAGTACGCCGGGCTCAAAGTGGCCAGGAGGCAAATGCACGAGGCAGCAGGAGGTGAGTGCTCCTCTGCTCCATGGCAGTGTCAGGGTCTCTCGCTGGTCAGAGTGACCCCGAGAAAAGTTAGAAAGTCTCTTTTCTCAGCCCGGCACTTGAATGAGTCAGAGCTCTTCATTTCTCGGTCTCAAGGTTGTTTATTGTTCCTTATCTATAAAATTCTTGCTCTTGTCCTGCCAAGGTCCACTCAGCAAGACAGTCAGAGGCACTCTGCCTGCCCCCGGGGCAGTGTTATGTCTTTATACTAAAAACTACGTATACAATGTTTCCAATTGCTTTCCAATACCTATCACCTATGTTAGACAGTGAGCTTCTACTCTAAACCAATCTAAAACTGCCAACATCACACCAGAAGATGGAGGCCAAGAAGAACAAAAAGAAAGGCAGGACACCCCCAGATCCCTCTGTCTTGCCCCCCTGAACCTCCATTCTAAAAAACCCCAAAATCTACTTTTTCACCTCGTGATAAATTCACTGTCATTCTACTTAATTTGTCATGGCTTGCAGATCTTCATCTAAGGTTGGTAATTTGCTCCACGGGTCATAATTAAAACCACAGGCATCTTGGGCTCTCTGCCAGGGTCTCTGAGCCCCCTGGCAGGGCTCTTGGCTGCTCCGGACAGCCCGAGGGGGGTCCCTGGGGTCCTGACATGGGAGAACCAAAAAAGTGGCTACTGTGGAATGAACCTGTCCACAGGCGCCTTCTGAACTCCTGTTCTTGTGATGTTTGGAAGTCAGGAAGAGGCAGGACAGGAGTTTTGGTGAAACAGTACAAATAAGCTGCTTCTCTGCAGTGTTTTTCATAAGTAGCTCCTAGTTCTTTGGTCTTACTGATCACAGATTACCACCAGCCCTGCTGGTGGATTTGTACTCAGAACTAAACGAGAGGGGGGAGAAAAAAAAGGATTATAGAAGTCTATCTTTTCCCAGTATAAGGCTCCCAGTGTTTTCAGTTACTCTGAAGAATGTTTCAGTCACAAGAGAAGATTTAATCTCTCTCTCTCTTGAAATGTCCAAATAAATAGTAAACCTATAGATTCATATTTTCCCTGGATTTTTTTTTGAGGAATTCTGTTCAGGCTTTTATTGTTTTATTATTGGGATGAACTGGCTTTGTGTTGGTTTCATATTTTGATAGCTGTTATGAATTGAATTTTAAACTATAGAGTATGCATATTCAGCAGGGCCTTATGCATATGTTTGCATTTTCACTTTTCCTTTCTCCTGAAACACCACTGAACATATAAAACATGATATTTGAAATATTGTATTTTTTACAGCATACTGGATACTAGTAGCACTGGATATATATACAGGTATACTGGATATATACAGTAACCTTACTAGGCAAAATGGATATTGTTACACTTCATCTAAAGAATACAGCAGGCTGGCATGCAGGTTTCAGGCGGTTCCATGAATGTTTTGACAATCAATCCTATTAAACTGCCAGACCTGCAGAAGAGGTACTCTGTCACAACTGTGTCCACCCTGACTCCACAGATTTTCAACCTTCCTCCCACTTCTGATATCCTCTCCCAGTTAACAGTCCTTTGTTTCATTTCAACACAGCTGTTCATCATGAAGAGTGAGAGGGGAGGTAATTTGTAATTCTGGATGAAATCCTGACCGATTGAAGTAGGTGGCAAAACTCCCATTCGTACCCACGGGGCCAGGATTTTATCCATTTTGTACAAATAAATTCCTATAAATATGTGTAGAGACTTACATGTTTAGAAAAGGTCTTTTTACATACGTTTGCTAATATTTTTGCAACAGTTAAGTTCATGTTATGCAATGATTTATATATATTGGTGTTACGTGTGCCTGACTGCATGTCCTTAAAATGTGATACTCATCTGCAAATAATCTGTGATAAAATGCCAGCTATCCAGCCTCAATGCATTCCTGAAAATTCACTTAAAGTGGCAGAAGGGACTTCTGTACCCGAGACCTGCTGGTCACTTGCTCTGCTTATGGCAAGGATGACCTCGTGCGGCCCAAGCTAGGGGAGGGGGAACCTGAAAGGGAAATGTTCTACTCTTTCCAGAAACTGGCTGGGTAGGAATCCTTCTTGTGGTTGCCTGCTGATGGATTTTGTGCTCCTGGGGCAGGAGCTACCAGCTACCAAGCAGCTGGATAATTTCTGTGCAACCAAGCCAGCCTGCCTAATGATAGGATAGCAAATGCTCCGATTTAGTTACAGCTCATTCTAAAACTGGATGAGCTTTACTATTGTTCCAACAGTGTATTTTTAGGTTTTGTACAGCTAGAGCATTCTGATGTGAAAAGAAAAAGTATGAAAGGTCTTTATTTCCGGTAAGAAGAATAATTGCTATTGTTCTATAACCATTTGCAGGCCGTAGACATTTTCATGCATCGCACTGTCCCAGACCCACCAGCCCTGTATCTACCGACAGCAACATGAGTGCTGTTGTAATACAGAAGGTCCGACCTGCCAAAAAGCAAAAACACCAGCCAGGACATCTGCGCAGAGAAGTCTACACAGATGGTGAGTCCACTGAAACGGGTGAAAGCCTCAGTGAACCTTTCTAAATGTGCATTCAGTGCGTGCGCGCGAAATTTTTCCGCAGAGATAACGCTGCGTTTCAGAATTCAGTGATTTGCGTTTCCTGTTGCTAAACAAGCTGAACAGTTTAATCATTTTAAATGCCAGAGTTCCTTAATACTGTACATTGATGCTGCCACTCCAGAGCCTTGCACCTGTTTTCTATAGTGTCCTAATCGGCTAATTACCGTCATTAGTTAAGAGCCCAGATAGCTTAAATAGTACAGTCATCGAGAATAATGCTTGGTTAGGATTAAAATCTTCGTTCACGTGACTGACTATTAAAACCTTCAGAATGTGCCTTTTCCTGAAAAAAAGCAATTCACCGTTCAAATGGTGGGCAGCACAAATTCAGTGAATTGTAATCCTGACCACAGCATTGTTGCAAGCGGTTACTTTGTGAGTGAAAGCAAAATCTAATCATCTTCTCTCGCGCCTTCACACACAATATCAACTCTTGCTGAAAAGGTAGTGCTTGTATTCTCTTGGGGGTGTAGGATGATAATGCAAACATTGTGATGTTGTCTAGAGAGAGCCTTTAATGAAAATGCCTCAGGTGGTGCAGCTTTTATTAAAGCACTGCCTTCCAGTTGTATGAAACAATCCATGGGCTTTGTTGGAAATTCATGTAAGATAAATTCCCCAAGACTTAACCCATCTTGTCAAGTTTGTGGAATTTGCTAACAGGAGGGAGATGTGGGGGAAGGGGAGGGAAAAGGAGAGAAGGGCAGAGCTCCTCACCTCCTGCTTCGCTGCAACAACAATCTGATTAGGACTTTCATTACCAGCCTGAATTTTTTCAAAGAGGGGCATCATTTGCCATTATCATATGAAAGGCTAATATTATAGATCCTTATCCAGGGTTACAAGAAGGGAGTTTTGAGCCACTTCTCCCTGTGATTCCTGCCACTTGACGAAAAAATTTAATACAAAGCTCAAAGCACGATGAGCAGAAGTAATTTAGCAATGAGTGGTTGTCCATGCTATTATCTGTACTTTATTGGGAGTATTTTCTCTCAGTAGCATCTATCTGATATTAGGCTGCGTTAAATGCTGGCATGACACAGTGCACCTGGGCCTCTTGGCTTGTGCCCAGGCCCCTTCTGTCAGCCAAACTGAGCTGTTGGAATATTATCTGATTTCAAGAGGTTATTACAGTGCTTTTGTGCATGTTTGCTTCTGTGAAAGGACAACACAAGGTGTAAATCCCAAAACTGTACCAGAAACGTTACGTTTATGAGACTCTTGTAATGGCGTTTCACTGGATTTTTATTGACATTTTATCAGCTTTTATTCTCTTGAAGAGAATGCTCTTAACTGAATAATTGGCAAAGCATCAAGCCTCAATACAAACACAATAGCTAGGACATCAGAAATAAATAAATAAATAAAGGTGTTTTATGTGGCCATTTGCTTCTAACACGGGGATAAAAAAGAGATGGACCTGTATTTGATGACAGGGTTTTTGTGAGAGTAGTTATACAGAGTTAAATCATAGAGCCATTGTCATTAAATATTACAATATAAATTTGACAGTCATGATCAATATTTGTTTTGTGTTATGTAGCACCTGCTGACTTCAGCATATTTTCTAATTAGGTAAGAATTTCCACTAACCTTTTTATAGTGCAATACAGTGTGGTCATTCAGGGAATAGCAAATTATGGCTTTAATTCCTGCAGATCTAATACAATCCAGTTCAAAGGTTGAAGGACTTGTTTGGTTTTGATAATTTTTTAAAATTATTATTTTTTTCCCCTCAGTCTATTTGCATAAGCATATTTGCAGCCTTACTGTACATTCTAACCATTCACTTTAATAACTTCATCTAGTGTATTGTGACCCTTTAGAATTAGCTAACATATAGTAACACATAGTAATTGTTTTCCTTAGGTGGAGAAAAGTGGTATGGATACATGAATGAAACATTTAAGCACAACTGACCTCTCTGAGATATACTTAGGTTTATACTGGCTTGATGACTATTATTTATCTTTTTTTATAAAGGACTGCCTGGTACAGAGTTGCTTTTTTCCTCATAATGAGTAAACATATATATGTTTGTAGCAGTTGGGAAATAAAAAGCAGAAGTATTCAATAAATACTGAAAAGAGAAAAATATTTTCCTTCATTACTTTCTCAACCTCTAAAATGGCATTTTAAAGAACTGCATATAAAGAATTTTCTACTGTTCCCAAATAACCTGAATTAGTACTTGTTAGTACTTCCATGAAATACAAGTGTAATGAAGAATTTAAATTAATAGTTGACGGGAAGGTTTTTTAAATAAAGATTTTCATTAATAGTTGAAAATGCCAGGAGTATTGTCAGCAGCAATATATGTAAATCTTTCAAAATTCCCTTTTTTATTTTCATCATACAGACAAATCTGTGAAAGAGGTTGGTCTTTCTGAAGGTGTGTTTGTTACTAATGTAGCAATAAAAGGCCTACGACTACCTATTTTTAAATAAGAGTGCTCTCTGATCTACTCTGCACCGTCCAAGTAGTAACAATTTTGTATTTTCTGTGGGCATTAGTTCAAGTCAGTTGCCACTTTATGTGGGATTGGATTTCAGCTCACTTGTTTTGTTCCTTGACAGTCATCCAGGCAGTGAAATATTCTTCATATTTGTTGCTAAAAATCTTTGCTCAGTAGGTGGTAAGGATCAAAATGTATGAATTTTTAATTGCTCTTCATCTAGCCTTTTAGGAGGGTTTACTAAGAATGCATTACAAGAACCAACTAGCAGATGTACCCTCCTTCTCAACCTTGACTGACCTACTTGCATATTTAATTTAGAAAACCAAACTTTAAAAGGATATGTTTGTCTTTTCTAAAAATATATATGGGAGACTCTCCTCTGAACTGTCTTGAATTGATTTATTAGTTGTTACAAACCCTAGAATTGTAAGCATTCAGATAAAAAGGATAAAAGTACTTTGCCATTGTTCTGATTCAGTAGGTCTTTCAGTAGAAATTATGTCTTTCACAGTTCACATGAGATTTTAAATCCTGCTTCTTCTTTCAATCTCTGAGTGAGGAAAAAATACTAAACAGTTTTGCAACTAACTGGCTGAGACTGTAACTGAGTTATTTAGCTGTGTTACCAATGACATGATGTCAGGGCAGCTGAATTTCTCACAAAAGGCAGTTGAACATCTGCCAAATATTCCTTGAATTTTCACTTGGAAATTAAGCCTTTATGCATGCCAACACCATTTGTACTTTTGTCTCCCTCTGCCTGTGCAGTACAAAACAATCTACTCCGTATGAAGCAAATTTTAGCAAGGTACAAAAAAAGTAGGACTGCATTTCTTACTCTGCTAAAAATCAGCTTGTTGTTGAATTATAATAATTTTCAGATGCTTGTCTTCTTCTCATTCCTTACTTATTAGTCCATTATATTTTGTAAATACAGAATTTTTTACTTGACGGAGGTTTTGTGGAGTGAAAATTGTTTTGATAATTATGCAAATATACATAAAAGGAAAAAAAAAGGCAACAGCTTTTATACATCATACTGGGCTTTGCTGTATTAATTTGTCCATTCAGTTATTGTGTACAGTGTGAGCCATGTTTCTTGAGAGACAAAGCATGAAAACAACTTCACTCCATGAATAATAGCTCAGATTATGATGTGTCTGGAAATCTTAAATGCTGGCTAAGGCTTTTTCAAGTCAGGAACAATCTTGAGTTTTGCCTACCAGCATGAACATGAAATAGACTAAAAATTCACTTTGTATCTTACAGAATGATGTAATGGCCTAGGTTGGAAGGAACCTCAAAGGTTATGTGGTTCTAACTCCCCTGCCATTGCCAGGGACACCTTAGACCAGGTTGCTCAGAGCCCCATACAGCCTTGCCTAGAACATTTCCAGAGGTCTTCTTCAGTATTGCATCAAATCTGTAACTGCTATTTTCTTCAGGGTGTGACTGAAAAAATCTGCAGCTTGATAGAGTTTAAAAGAGAGAGTTGCCTAATGAAGCCTAATTCCCTCATTGGTCACTACTAACAATTCATCTTGTTGTGCTTATTTGTGGTTTCTCCACTTTAGTGTTAAATTAACTTAGCAGATTATTTTTCCTCAACTCTGTTTAGCTTATGCCATGGTTCCTATGTGTGTTCTCATTTAGAAAATTATCCTCTCTCCTTTCAAAAGACGCCTATGGAAGGTTTCTCCTGTAGGCTGAGCTATGAAATGGCATCCATTGTTTGAGTTACATGGGAAGCAGGCTAACAGTAATACATAGACATGAATGAAACATGTGAGCACAGTTGACCTTTAACAAATACTTCTGAGTTCTTTCCATTGGTTTGATGTTGCTTTGTGATTTATTTTTATTCCTTACAATGGAAGCTTCCATTTTGCTTTTAATAAGAAGTGTGCCAGTTTGTACTCGAGGAGGCAGATTGAATCTGGATTTTCTCTGTGATCTGCGCTGTTAAAATAAATACCACAGGGGTGTAATAGTGTTGACCTCTGAAAGGGATTTTTTTCCCCTCTTTTAAGGATTCTTCTCAGTCAGAAGCACTGTGTTATAATGAAGATTTTTATAGTTTCCCTGCAGGTTGCAAAAATGTACTTGAAAGCAAATATCACTTTTCTTTAGTTATTACTGTACTTACCATAGAGCTGCTGCCAGTTTATGAAATATTTTATATCAGTGCATCTTCCCTTTCCATAGTCAAGATTCAACACCACTTTGTTCCTTGTCCTGTGTAGCTGTATAGGATTCTTGAACAAAGTCGTTTGTTCCAAGCTGTATTTAACAGGCTACAGGAATGTTCCTTCCCTTCATATTTGTTCAGCCATGGCACATCTACTGGACACTGGCTCCAAGGGAGGCTGAAAAAGCTGGTGTTGAATATCTGCACTCCCTTTACATCAGCAGGTTCAAGAGAAGGGCTGTTCAGTGCTTTATTGAAGAGAAAGTGAGTGGAGCATGTGACACACAAAACATTGCATTGTCCTGGTTTAAGCTGGGGTAATTTCTTCTCAGCAGCTGTTACAGGGGTTTGTTTTGGATCAGAATAAGAATGGTGTTGATGTTTTTTTACTAAGGTGTGTTTATCCTAAGTCAAAGACCTTTTTTTTTCTTGTCTTATGCTCTGCCAAGTGAGGAGGTGCACAGAAGAAACTGGGAGGGAGCATAGCTGGGGCAGGTGACCTGAACTGACCCAAGGGATGTTCCACACCATGGAACGTTGTGTCCAGTATATAAACTGGGGCTTTACCCAGAGGATTCAGGAAGGGGGTCTGGCATTGCTTGGTCAGTGGGTGGTGACCCAATTGGGTGACCAGTGGGTATGAGCAATTGCATTGTGCATCACTTTTTTTCCCCCTCATTGTTATCATTATTGTTATTGTTTACTGTTATTGTATTATTTTCTTTTTCAAATACTATACTGTTCTTAGCTCAACATACAACTTTTACTATGATTGTCCTCCCCATTCCCCTGGGGTGAGAGAGGTGAAAGGCTGAGCAAGTGGCTGAGAGGAATTTTATCTCCAGCTGGGCTTAAAACCCTGACAGTCCTTTTTGGTGCCCAACGCACACCCCAAAGGGTTGAGATAAGGACAAATCTGACCAGAGCGAGTTAAAAGAAAAGCACTGGTTGCAAAAGTCTACAGTTCTGAGTTTAAGTATCTTCATCCACTTTTGAGTCAGTGTCTCGTCTTCTGAGGGAAGACATACTGTGAGAATAAACTTTTTCTCAGGAAGGAAAAGAATTGTTGGAATCTCCACAGGCTAATTTGGAGTTTGTCTTATTTTTAATCCAAGTTCTGTAATTGCTAACAGTGTTCTGTGAAGGGTGAGGTCCATCTTCAGCCTTGCTTTGGAAGAATAGTTCTTGTGCTCAATAAGCTTTAGTCTGGATTAACATGGATTTATGCACTTGGCTTTCAAGGAACATATTACACACAACTTTGAGGTCTTAGGCCGACTTCACATGCATTGTCACATGACTGCTGATTTGTAAGAGGTTATATACTTCTTCAGAACAACACTTTCTGCAGCAGGTATTGACTCAAGATCACATGTGTGTGGATCTTTGTGATCCAGAAATTCAAATTTGCATCTACAGGGCTGGGCAGCCCAGTGAAAGTTGTTTGGTTTGCTTTTTGGTGGCAGGACCTCAACTGCCACCAAAGAGCAATTTTAGACATTTTTAGAAGAGGTAGTCTGAGTGCTACTCTGATGGCTGGAATTACAGAGTTTCACTGCTGAGGCTGTGTACTGAACAGAGGTTACCTCTCCAAAGCATGTTTAGCAGTTACAGATAACAAAGGAATGCAGCATAACTGACTCTGAGCTTTCTTGCCAAGTATGTTGTAAGGCTTGGTGCTGTGACCCCTTCCCTGTGAGCCTGTTCCAGTGCCCAGCCACTCTCTGGGTGAAGAACCTTTTCCTGATATCCAGTCTAAACCTCCCCTTCATTTTGATCCAGCCACTTAGTTTATCCAAGCTTAAATTATTCCTTTGTAGGGTTTGCAAATGACAGTCCTTTTTCTTAAAAGATACTTGCAAAAATTGAGTGTTGGGTAGATACTCAAAATTAGGTCTCAATGGTCAGTTGTTTACCTTTAGCTGCTCTCCAAAACTGCTAATAGTTAACAAACAAACTACCCTGATGGGATTTTTTGTTTGTTTGCTTTGTTTGTTTGTTGTGGGGGGTTTTTTCCACCAAGACCGTAGAGTTATTGCAGCAAGATATAATTTCCCTGAAGTATGTCCAACCTTATGAACCATACTTTTTGACATCTTTCTTCCTCATCATTCCAGTCCAGCCAATTGATAAAATTTCCAGTCTTGTTTAAGACAGGTAAAGGATAATTCCAAGATATGTCATCAGGTGAGTGTGGTGGATGGTTCCCAGTAAGCTTACACAGAGCACTGAATTCTGCATTGCTTCCATCTTTCCACAGGGCTGGATCAAGTCACTCATGCTTTGTGTGACTGGAAAACCTCTCAAAAATGTCTGGCATCTGCCATATCTGAACTTACATGTTTATATTAGATATCTACTTTTTCTTACTCAGGATTAGTACCTTTCTTTTTGGCCCAATTTAGGTAAATTTAAGTTGAAGCATTCTATTGAATAGACTTAGAATTAGCTGCATATATTGTGATGGTGTTTGAAAAACACAGGTGCTCCCTGATTTTTGTGGAAGTAGGAAGCACACTATTACAAAATGCTGAAGTTACAATTTTTAATAGTGACCGGTTGTTTCCTAGCAATTTCACTTGAGAATATTAACCTCATCTCACTTTTTTTAACCTGTCGTTCTCTTAAATTCATATGAATTGAGCCTATAGCTTTATTGTGAACTGCTTTTGTATTGCCACTCCCTTGCTTGACTCCTCTATTTTTTCCTTCACGTTAATATTCCACAGAGTACTGTTGTATCCTGATGAACGTTTCACATATTCTAGTTTTATGTCCTAATGCAAGAATAGAAAAATATAATGAAGTAAATTATGTGTGTTCTTTATGAATAGTATTTTAAAGTAGTCTGAATTTTAGAACCCCTTAAGCTGTGCTAATTTAAAAAGACAAATCCAGAAGTCTTTGTGCCTTTTCTTCTTTTTTTTTGTTTTTTTTCTGAGAGCTTATTACTTCATTGACTGTGCTTTTTTTTTTCTTTAATATGTCGTGACATAACCACAGACATCAAGGATATGTGTGCTATTTTAACCTACTATTTTAAAGGAAGAGTGTAATAATACATATAGTTTATATATGTCAGCAAAGCATCTGATACATGTTCTTACATCCCAGCTCATTTGCTTTAATGCTCACTACACTGAAGACCTTGAGCAATTGCAGCACGAGCTGCTGTATTCTTGAATGGACTTAGCAAACCATTACAAATGTCAGGAAGATGTTATTATCTTTAATTCTTTGTTGATATCCATAACTGATATCCAAGTGCCTAAAGTTTATTGCAGTTTTTGGTCATGATTTTTAAGAAAATACTGTGATTTGCAAAGGCAGGGAGAGGTCATCCTTTGTGTTTTTAAAGCTCAAGCTTTTGGAAAAATACCCATCAGCAGTTTCAACAGTAACATAACACTTTTGGGGGTGGAGAGAGGAGGGCAGAAAGCAAACAAGAGCATCTGTTTCTTCAGTTCAAAGTCAAATATTATTTCTTAATTTCACTAGTGCACGATGTCATCTTAATTACTCTCTTTCAACCCCCCAGATCTGCCTCCTCCTCCTGTGCCCCCTCCGGCCATCAAGTCCCCGACGGCGCAGTCCAAGGCACAGCTGGAGGTGCGGCCGGTGCTGCTGCCCAAGCTGGCCTCCGTGGACGGCAGGACGGACAGATCGGCGGACAGGAAGGGAGCCAGCTACAAGGGCAGGGACGGGGCGGAGGGCAGGCAGCACCCCGACCTGCGGACGGGCTCGGCGGAGCGCCGGGAGCCCCTGGAGCCGCCGGGAGACGGCAAAGCGCGAGCCAGCAAAGCACCAAAACGGGACGGCGCACCAGCAAAAAGTCATCTTCTCCAAGGTGGTTCTGCCTGCTCAGGGCGGGCTGCAGTGCTGGGTGTTGGTCACTGGGAGCTCTGCAGGCTGGTGGTGTGGAATTAGAGATGCTGAGTTGCCACTGTTTATCACAACTGTGGTGTTAATATGGGTCATGCTGAAAGATCTTGTTAGGGTAAAACAAGCTTACTACAAGCTTTCAAAACATTCTTTATCTATTTTGCTGCCCTTAGACCCATCATCTATTCCCATTTCCAACCTAATGCTGAGGAAACCAAAAAGAAATATTCCTCAAGACTTGTAAGGATCAGTATCCCTGCTCCTACCATACACTTGTAGTCTACTTATATTTAATGTATCCAAGTATAATCTGGTTTATAAGGAAACTGAGTGAAGTCAGACAGTAGGTCTGTAAGTCAGAAACTTAACTTTCCAACCAAAAGATCAACACTTGGCCCATTTTGCCAATTTGTAGAGGTCAAAGGGACAAACCAGAGGACAAACCAGAATGATACCTGGTCCTGTTTCAAGAGTAAGAAAGAAAGCCCTAGTAGTTGTGGATTAATTATAAATACCAACCCACACAGCATTATATGAGCCAGACCTGATCAAAGAAATCTCTTATATATGAAAAGTAGTAAGTTTACTAATTAGTGGAACATGCCAAGAGTTCACCAAGAGCACAGATTGATACAAATGCCTGGTCCTTTCCACCTACAGGTATTTAGGGACAACACCAGGGGTGTTTGGGTATTAAGTTGGTTAAGTGGGCACGTAAATAAAAGTTTGATTACAGTGGATTGCTGTAGAGAAAAGTTATTAGAATGCTACCATAGAGGATGGTGGTGAAATATTAAAGCATGGCCACTGATTGTGTCTCAAATTCAGCCTGAGAAATGCAGGGCCCAGTATTTACATGGAGTGAGTTCCTTGTATCATACTTGTATTCTCATTTCCTCCTACTCTGTCATATCGAATATATACTACAAGGGTGGGGTTTTTTTTTCATTTTCCTGTAGAACATAGACCAGGGATCCTAAATTGAAATGAAATGGACACTAATCACGAATTAGTTTTTCTGTAGTGAACGTTACCATGTAAAGACTATAAATTTCCTTGAGAAAGCTTCCATAATGCTGCTATGGAAGCAGCATATTTCATGTTCTTGTCAGGCATCACTTTAAACCTCCTGAGAATCATAAAAAGTAAATCAACTGCATGCAGAAATTTTAGGTTCACAGTGTCTCTGGGCTAGTAAACATAACAATATTAAACATTTCATTATACAGAGGACATCCTGCCATATTCTAGACCAACGTTTCCAACATCAAATAATCCTAGAGATCCCAGTTCCTCCAGCTCCATGTCGTCAAGAGGGTCAGGAGGCAGACAGAGGGCAGATCAAGCAAATCTAGCCCGAAGGAATGTTGCAGAAATGCAAGTACTGGGAGCCTATGAACAAGGAGAAGAAGAAGAAGAAGAAGAGATGGAGGTAACTGCATTTGTAATACTGAAGATGACTACAATAAAGCTGGTTTGGTTTTTTTAGACAGATTCCAGGAAAAAACACTTTTGAACCAGAAATATTTCTGTTCAGGAAAATCAGTGCATTTATCTGTACATTAATGTTATGCCCAATACAAGTAAACAAACTAGAAATGTGTCAAAATACAGAAAACAAATCATACATAGTACAATGTAATTGTCACCACAGTAAAACTTATGGAACAGGACTTGCAGAAATACAATAGTTTGAAGAGCACTTTACACTACCCAGATTCTTTCAAAACTGGAAATAAAGAATTAGAGCATCTGAGAACACCATGGCATTGCCTTTCACATCTTTTGACAGTTTATCATTCTGTATTTTATTAGATACTAAGATACAAACTCTTTTCTTTACTTTTTCCACCTAATGATATTGATTCAATTTTATATACTGATTGTAGAAGGGGTGGCCAACACACAGTCGCACTGCTGTGCATAATTTAAAGTAGTAATTATTATTTAAAGATAGAAAACCTCTAAGAAGTATGTAAAACAAATTTTAAATTATAAAAGTTAACGTGTAGTAATTCATATCCTCTTTTTTTTAATACAGGAAACAGAAAGCTGAAGACAACGACATGTACTGTAACAGGCTTTTAAAATCTAATCAGAAAAAAAAATAAATCACTTAAGATGCCTCAAGTCTGATGATGTTTGACGCCAGAAATAATGTTCAGTGCAATCAGAGTGTACAATTTTTCCTTTTTCCTCATGCCATCAGAATGCTAGTTTTTATTTTACTCTTTCTTTGTAAACCCTCCTCACTAGGAACGGCCCTCGCCTATTCCATAACGCCGAGCGCGTCGCCTTCGCTGCCCCAGGAGGCAGGGAAGCTGCTCTTCGAGGTGCTTGGGCCAGCTGCTGCTCCAGGATTAGACCAGAAGGGAATTCCAGGGCCTGGGATTCCAAAGTTTCTCCCCAGCCCGGCGGTGCTCAGTGCACTGCCAGTTCTGCAGTGAGCCAGTCGGTGACACCGCAAGGGACGCACACGGCCGTGACCAAAGAGCTCCCCAGGGGGAACGTGGTGCACAACATCCTCTGGTTCTTGGGGTTTCTCTGTGGTCTGCAGCCACTGCAAATGCTATCTTGCAGTTTTAGCACAGACTGTGTGTCTCGTGGTCTGCCAGTCTCTTGCTAACCTTTTGCAGATGATACAGTTTGACAAATGAAAGTAAAATTAATTTGGGATGAGATGGCTCTTATTGTAAATATGTACTCATTTTAAACCCCTGTGGTACTTTGATTTGTCTTTCCATTTTCATCATTAAATACATTCTTATTAAAAATGTCCTTTGGGATAGGCAGGAGGTAAGCCAATGTGATTGCTATTTGCCTAATCATAGCATGAGCAAGTTTATCTAAAACTTTTTTCCAATTTTCAGCTTCAACACTGCTGATGAAAAAAAACCAATGGACATTTTTAATAACAATTAGGTAATATCATCAACTGCTACTGGCCCAAATCTCAGACCTCTACTTGTGTCAATTCACCTTAAAGAAGAAGTGCCACTTAAAGAAGTTTTGTTTGATCTTGGCAATGATTTTTTTGTAATGCACTGCTTATCTTTTTTTTTTTTTTTGGTTTTAAAAGCACAATCACTAAACTTTGTTTGTAAACCATTGTAACTATTAACCTTTTTTTTGTCTTATTGAAAATGTTAAGCATTTGTTTGGGATATTTTTCATCTTTTTGTTAATGCTCTATGTTTGTATTTGGAATATTTGAATGATGACAGATGGTAAAGTAACAAATGTTAATGTGGGCCATAATCAAAACACTTCTCACTTTTCCTGGACTTACAGAAAATTACCAATTTTTCTGTGGCCTCTTTCAACATTGGATTATCATTAAAGCTGAAATAGAGGCATTAGTTGCATTGAATTTGCCAAATGATGTCCTCTGTCTGTAGATTTTCTGATCTTTTTTGTAATTATAAAATTTCTTTGTCATTGGTGCTAATGGAAAAATGTGTGTTTGTTTATTGACAGCTATCAGGACTAGCCCCAATGAAAAAAAAAAAAGAAAAAAAAAGTGTTTTGGTGTTTACCGAGGACTGAAATTTTTCATTTAGCTAATTTTTAAAGAAAGGTTCCATAGAAAGGGTGTGCAGTACTAAAGGAAAATCCATGTGATTAATGTTTTCATTATGTTCATGTAAGAAACCTCATATTTTAGCCATAATTTTGCATACTGAGGATCCAATAATCAGAAAAGTAATTTTTGTCACATTATTTATTAAAAATGTTCTCAAATACATTATCTTTTCTGCGTAGTTTCTTGTGTTCCCTGAAGCATAATTTTAGGGGCAACTCTAATCTTATTTCTATTGGCAAGAGCCAGGATCTGTTCCACTGAAATCATACAGCTACAGTAGCATAAGCAAATTGGGAGAGCTGAATGCAGCCTAGGATTTTACAGAATTACAGTTGATTGCCTTAAAGATCTGATTTCTGGGTGCTTCATGGACTGTGATAATGAAAACTTCTCTTAGCCTGCCAATTTCCAGAGAGAGCTGATGGAGAAAATCTGTACCAACAAAAGCATTCACCTCAGGGGTGAGTCACGTTGGCTACAAAGGAGGTAAGAGCCAAGTAAGTGAAGAGAATGAGTGTTTAGGATGTTTGTTGGGACCTGCACAAATTCAAGTTTCCTCACCTGCCTGCTGTCCTGTGCTGTGACCATTCTGTGGTTGGCAGAGCCCTGCTGTGGGTCACGGTGGAGTAGGTGATAGTCCCTTTTCCCCTCTTGTATTTTCATAGGCCTTATAAAGGGGAATCATACTGATCACCCTCTGCCCTTCCTCCCAGTTAAAAATCACTGATTTTGGCTGGCACACTTCTCTGCTGTCTTGCCAGGGAACTCTGCTACAATCTTAACAGGCACAACTCTCAGATACAGGTTTTTTTTCGTAACTGCAGCTTTGGAGTGAATACCAAAATTGGGATTAAGTTAAATGTGTAGCCTTTCTGTGCTGATTTTTTTGGGATGTCTTCAGTCCTCAAGCCTTGGGTCAGCATGTGTTAGAGCCAGCATTGTCCAGGCAGGAGCCCACAGATTGTGCCACAGGAGATATCCATCTGGCTGCACCTTTCCTTTGGAGGAGGCAGGAGAGGTTTCACAGGCACAGCTGAAAGGCTTTGCTGGCAGCAGAAACAGCCTTTTGGTTTGGGGTGAAGCCATTCCCACAGCAGGCTGTGAGGAACAAGGTGGAGCTCAGAGAATTGTCCCTGAGCATGTCAGCGCCTTGGCATCAAAGCTTAACCCACTGCCACAGGTGTTGTGTAGCATCTCAGAACTGGGATCTAGCTGCAGCTGTGGTGTGCAGACCTCTGTAAGGTGTGTCTGCCCAGAAACACTGGTGCTGCATGCCCAAAACAACAGGTACTCACTTCATTCTCTGCTGGCACAGCGACAAACTGGAAACCATGCACTGGATCCCAGCGATATCCATGTCCATCTGTGGGGCTTCACTGGAAGTCAGGCTCCAGCTGAAGTTCTGACCTCAGCCAGCAGTAAGTGGGAAATGTTGCCCTATGAAGCTTTTTAAGAAGTTGTTATAAATTTGTTGATGGTTGATGGTGTTCCCTAAGAGGTTTTTTGGATTGTTTTGTGGTTTCATTCACTTGTGTCTGGCAGTGTCTTGAGCAGTTGTCACAGAGTTGTCAAGGGTTCTTGCACCCACACTTGGTTCTTGGTGTACTCTGGTCTTTATCAAAATCAATGTCACTAAGAGAAAATATGTACAAGGTTGATCTTGAAATTATTACTCCTGTTAGTCAACGTAGAGACATACCTGCTTTAGTCTTTCCCATTGAGTTACAGTAAAATGAGGTCATTTGCACAAAGCTGCATTTCCTAAAGAATTCTGAAGTGATTGGAAAGCCAACACAACCAAAGTAGTGTTCAGAGGTTTTGATTGTGTTGTGTACCTGAAAAATCAAGTACTCTGCTGAAAGATCCATAGCTTTTGTATGCTGGATTAACATAATGGATGTAGACATTTTATTTTTCTCTTGTAGTGTTTCCTGTGAAATCCTGTATGAGTTCCTGTTAAATTTGATCTTACTTGAAGTAAAGAAATACTTGCTAACATACTATGAAAGAGGTTTAAAATAATATTTATAAAATTTTATAAAATGTCTTGCATATATTTTAGGATTTTTTATCCAATGAGTTTATTTTCCAATGAGTAATTATTCTGATGTATAAATGACAAAGTGTTTTTTTTTTTTTAGGGTAATGGAAATATGCCCTAGATCTGTATTTGGAAAAATTGTACAGGAGTAGGTTAGCTGCAACTGATCGTGAAACCTAAGCAATTAGTTTTGCTTCAACTCTTGTAAATATAAAGTATCTACCACCTCACTTGTATACCAGAACCAGCTATGTATTTGTTAAAATAACAACCTGGTTAATTTATGGCTTTAGTTAACATGTAAATTTTATACAATGTTTTGCTTCTAACATTCTCTACTTTATTTTTCTTTAATCTGTTATCTTCCTTTAGTAAACTTAAGGGAGAAAGAGCTTCAATGGGAAAACTGGAGGATCTGCCCAACATAGCATCTGTTGTGCAATATGTTTTTGAAAGCTAACATCCCACCTCTGCATTCATAGGTCCTAAAAGATTTTCTGTCAGCGACAGAAGTTTCTATTAAAAATTAAAAGTGCTTTATCCCCTAAGTGAAGTTTACAAATTAATTAAAGGATCTACTTATAGGTGGAGAAAATTATTTTATACCATGTTTCTGCTTATGTTACAGATGAAAATTCTTTGCAAACTAAAATGTTACTGCTTATGTATATTATAATATGTTTAGTGTGTACAAAGGAACATTTTGGTATTTGAAAATGCAGATTTTCATGTGTATGGAATTTTGTATTTGCTGAGATTAAGGTTGGTAAATAAGAGTCTGTTCCAAGCAGATGAAAGGCATAGTTGTTTATGGGTGTTTGAGGTTTGCCTTGAGGTTGCACACGAGTAACTCCCAGTGGTGCCATGGACGTCATCCTCACTGAACATATCCCTCAAGTGTCATTTTGTACTGGACTGAGTGAAAATTTGAGAATTTAGGCCACACAATGAATCTTTAAAATTGGCAACCACTGTGCATCTCAATGTGAACTGTTTACCCAGATTTGATTTTCTTCAGGGTTTTTTTCCCTTTTTTGTGATGATTTTCCTGTTGCCTAGAAATATGTTCTTCGTAAAAGCCAATGTTGTCTGTGGCAGTGAAATATCTGAAGATTAGGATTATTATTTTTTAAACTGCTCCTTTCTTTTTAGCAAGCCACTAAATGTTGGATCATAGAAACATTGAAACATTTTGAGATGACGCCATGGAAATAAGGATATTTATACATTTGCTGTCCATATTGAGGATGCAATTCCATCCTATTCAGAAGAGAAAGAGGAATTGATGAAACTGCAATCCAGTCTCTATGAAAGCTACAAAGC
This sequence comes from Geospiza fortis, assembly GCF_000277835.1. Taxonomy (NCBI): domain Eukaryota; kingdom Metazoa; phylum Chordata; class Aves; order Passeriformes; family Thraupidae; genus Geospiza; species Geospiza fortis. The sequence continues at coordinate 487,855 of NW_005054539.1, read as the reverse complement.
AGGGAGGCAGGCTGGAGAAGATGAATCAAGGGATATAAAGAGAAAAAAAAATAGAGGCACCAAGGAACCCAAGTCTCACTGACACTAATGGCAAAAATAGTGTTGAATTAAACTGATCTGGAAGTTAATTACACACTTTTGGAATGGCAGAGAGCAGCCATCACAGTGCAATGAACACTGGAAGAAGAGTGAAATCCTGGAAAAAATAAGCTGGATGCTTATTTTGTTTGGAGTCCTTGCTAAATATACACCAAATGGCCTCATTTTAAGCTACTAGAAGAAAAAAAAGAGTTTTTAATTCACCATGATTTTCACCTTGTGGCATGAGATGATTAGGATGGGACCTGCTCAGTTCTATTCTCTGTATCTGCCATAAAGTGGAGCCAATTGCTTTTGAGATTTTTCTTGGAGCATGACAGTCAAAGCCATGAGGATAAAAGTGGTGCTTATTGATTTTTTTTTTCAAGCCTAAGATATTTTTAGCAAAAGCAGCATCAGGAAATGTAGAATAAAACTACTTAGTATCGACTTCTATTCTGTGGCTTCCCACCAGTCTTAAAGCACTGATGTGGTTCAAAGTCAGCAGCAAGGGATTATAGTAAAGGAGCCCTTATGGGCTTTGATCCATAGAAGGACAAAACCAAAATAAATTAAAAAATTAAAAGAAAAACCCTCCACCCCTTCTTTCAGCAAATGGTAACTAATAGGATATTTCTGATCTCTATCTTCTAATTTCTGTTTGGATAGCATGAAAATAATGGCCAAGAACCTTTATTTCTGCTATGTTAATTGTCACAGTATCAAAGATTTCATTATATTCCTGAAAATGATGTTTGTACAAGAAATTGCATTCTACTGAGCTGAGTACAGAGCAATGCAGTTCCTCATACCTAGTAAAAGCCTGAAAAAAGTGAAGCTGACCACAAAGTTGTCAGCAGCATGCCAAGTCTTTACCCCACTGATCACTCACTTTACTAATATGAATTAAAATAGAAATAAAATGTTAGTTACCATAGCCTTTGTTAATGGTACTACAAAGGTGGCAGCATTTGATGGCTTAGGCAGCTTAACATTTACAAGCCATCATAATCCCAAAGTCTGTATTTCTTGGATACTAATACCTGCAATAGTGTCACAGTGCAAGGTGCCAATGGACTCCAGTCTTACAGGAAACAAAATCCATTTAGGCACATGGAAACAATTTATGAGTGCCAAATGGCTACATAGATAGATTTATCTGTCTGTTCCTGGAGCTAATTTCATTCTTATGTGATTTCTTTGGGAGGGATGCATTCCTGAAGCATGCTTCTGCTACTGCAGGTTGAATTCTTTGGCAGGACTTTCCAAGAACCATCATCAGCTCTATGTGCACAAGGTGTAAAGGAAAAGACTGTACATTTGTTCATCAACTTAAAATTTTCTGCCCTTCTATGCTTGCATTTTGAAATTCTTTGCTTGTACTTTGCCTTTTCTCCTACAAAACCCAAGTCCCTGGCTGTGACTGTCTGGCTTACTAAAACCCTTTCTGTTTGTTGATCAACTCTGTGATTTTGGTGAGTATTTTGCAAATGCTTCTCTTCAGGGGAAATTTTTAATTTTTCCATTAAAACTCTTCATACTACTAGGAAACCAACACCACGTCTTCACTGGGAATCTAATACTTGAGGACTTGCTTTGGCTGGCTAAAATGAAGGCAGGCAGTTAATCCAGAACACACATTACAGACACCCTGTCCTGCCTGTGTATCTCTTCTGAGAAATTACTAAAATCACAAAGGCTAGCAGAGAGCTGATGTTCAGTTTCTGAATGACTGTAGTGTTTTCCTCTTCTCCACATGAGTAAATGCCACAAATACAGATGCTCTGGGAATGCAGCACCTGGTACAGTTCTTTCTTCCACCCACATGTACATTAGTAATTCTCTGGCTGTCACAGGTCTATGCCCACTGTGCTCTAAGGAGGAGGTTAGGTGGGGCAGCAACATGAAACTCAATTTAAGGTGACAGGAGCTGAAGAAACTTTCTTCTAGAAGATTAGTCTTGGACCATGAAAAAAATCAGGTTGTCAAACCCAAAAACATTTGATCTTCCTGCCGTGAGCTGATTGAGTGTACAAGAGCTTGGAAAGGAGTTGGTCAACAAGGGAGATGAGGAGGGGGGTTAAAACTGGCCTTACATGTGTTTTGTGGTTTGTTTTGATGGATTTTTTTCCTTGGAAGAAGAACAAGTAAAGACTGTTCTGTTCCTACTTTATTGTATATGAAAGCTCAGGAGTAACATAAAAACCAAGTAACTGGTGAGATTGCCATTTTTGGCTACCACAGTAACCATCATAAAATCCTCAAATGAGACATTACAGCCACATCCATTTTTTACAGAGCTAACAGATTAAAAAGTCTGTGCTGACAAGATACCAATGAGCACCTCTGAGCCCCATTTTAAAATGTAGGTAGGAAAAGAACCTTGGAGGAATATTCTCACTGAAATAACAAATGAGCTTAACTGTATTTCCTGCATTGGGAGGGTGCTACAGACACTTAACTTCTGCAGCAGATATGCCTCAGAACAGCCTGAATCCCTGTGGCAATTAGAATTATGATACAGTGGGATTAATTTAATGTCTGTCAAGCACTCTGAATATGAACATTTCTGTATAAGCCATAATAGTAGGAGCACTTCTGTCAGTTTTGCTTTGCAATCAGTCAGGCTGTTTTCTCAATAACTTTTGGAGGGCTTTTATTGAGTCAGTTAACCAGTCTACTGAAGTGCAATAGATCTGCATTAGAAAGAAAAAAAAAATTATGTGAATTCTCATTTTTGTTCCATGCTCACTGCTTGTAGGCTTGCTTTCTTGGATGCATGCACACTGTCACTATGTTTTGACATCATGCCCACACTGGGGAAATGCAGATTCCAAGCGCCAGGAAAACACATATGTACTAATTTCAGTTGCTTTATACTTCTTGTTGACAGCAGACTATGGAAGATGTTAGTCCAGCTAAAATTTTGGGAAAATTTTGCTGCTGTCAGTGATATACTGACAAAGTTCTTAACAAAAAGTATGATTCAATTCATAATTTTTTAAAATAAATTAATTTCTATATTACCATCAATTTATAGAAAAGATAAAAGAAAAACTGAGATGAAAAATATAAATGGAACTTTCCTTTAAGTGTATGCTGGTTGCAATACTTCAGCAATCAGAAGAAAACAGTTCTACATAGATTTCTGATTATTGTCATCAAACCAATTTTGTGTTGGTGAAAGATAGTATGTTGATTTTTTTTCCCAGAATACTGAAACTAATGTTGAAAACTATTTTTATTAGGAATTAGAATTAGTTAGGAATCTAATTCAACATCCAGAGAAGCCTTGTGTGACAGATTTGTGATGAACATACAAGAAATACTCTCAATATTTCTTCAAGTATAATGGGCACCAAAGTATCCTTAATTACTTTCTCTTTTCTAATCAGATTCTTAGAAACTTCCATTTTCTACGAACTTTAGATCATCATTCTTGCAGTTCAGTAAGATATGGCAGGATATTTTCCTCCTCTTTTCATCTGCAAGTGGCAGAAATCGAAATTTTAAACAATTCTTTATTATTAGATAATTTTCATTACAGCTACAGCATTACAGATCCTGGCCTCTCAAAGCAGTAGAATGCTGCTTCCAGCCTCTCTGCATTTGTCTGGCCAGTTGAGGTGGTTGGATGCTCTGGAGAGGGGCTCTGTGTCATGAGTCCATCTGGGAGCTGTGCTCCAGGAGCATTGCTGCCCTGATGCAGATACTACAATATAATTAGTATTAAAATGTAAGGCCTAATGATATTCTGAGACTGTCAGTGGAGCCCCTTGAGGATCAATTTTGGGACAGTCTTATTTAATATTTTCATTAAAGTACTTAGCTCAAAAGCAGGAGTCTGATAATGAAATGTGCTGATCACAGGAGTTGTGAGCAGTTGTTGTTGTGGAGGAGCAGTGGGTCACCTTGAGTATCAAAAAAGCATGATATTAACCAGTTCACTATGCAAAGTCATGCTCTTAGGGATTAATACAGATGTCCATTATATGCTGGAAATTCATTGGTTGTAAACAACAGTGAGGAAGAAAAAAGCCTGGCTTGTTTTTGTTGATCACTGAAAATTCTAGAAGCTCCCAGTGAGATGATGCCAATAAAAACACAGCAAAATACATGCAAACCTGAGATAGCCAATAAAATATATTTTCAGTTGAAAGAGAGAAATGCAGATGTCATTGTCTCAGCACGTATGAAAACACAAATGGGATGCTTTGCCCAAATCTAGTTGTTTGTGGAGCTGATGCTGCAGGGGAATTATAGAAAATTACAAGTATCTGCGCTCTATAATCAGATCTGTTCCTTGTAAACAGAGGGATTGTAGTAGTGTGACTTTCATCCATAGCATAGTGCAACATTTTAGTAGGAGCTCTTATAAACAAATGAAAAAATCAGCTCTTTGACATGTTTATGTGTGAAAAATCCAGGATAATTTCACTTTGGTTTCAGTGTAATTGGTCTAAAATTTCAGTGAAAACTCACTCTTCAGTAGCAATCTGTTGATGGCTGGACTCATCAGGAAAGTTGTGAAAGCACAGGATGCAACTTTTCCCCTGATATCTGAAACTGGCTGAAGTGATTATCCCATTCACTTTTAGAGCCAGGCATTAAGGTTAATACTTAAATCAGGCTTTTCCATCTAAACTTCAATCTGAAGATAGAGAAAACTGATCAGTTATCTACGAGGTTTTAGAGAAATGGCAGAGTACCAATATCTCAAGATAACCTACAGTGGTCAACTTGGTTTCACTAGTCAAACTATTAAATGGATAGATAGAAAATAATGAACTTCATTTCTGAAGCGACTGATCTTTTTGAAGATGAATCCAAAGTGGAATGTTTCACCATAAATTATAAACTAGAGGTATTTCAATCTGTTTGCAAAGATGATAGCTGAGACCATCTGAACGTCTGAGAAAGCTCAGACAACAAATGTACGTGAAAATGAGTATATGAGAAGGGAGAAAAGTGAGTCCTGCAAAAGTAAAGCTGAAAAAACACCACTCAGGAACATGATCCAGAAGACAAAAGAGGACAAGTTTGAGATTATGGAAGCTCCCAGGAATCTGGGAGAATAAAAACCATGTAATTAACTGTCATACACAAACTGGACAGCAGAAAACAAGTTCCCTCACAGGTTAGTTTAATGCAGTTAATCAAGGCACCTGGGCTCCACCTGCAGTTTTGCACTCTGGTGGGTTTTTTATGCATGGTGGGGTTTTTTTGCATGTTGTTATGTATTGCTTTGATTCCCTTCTGTGACTGCTGGATTGATTCAGTGTCTGAGAGCACATCTTTTTCACCTGAGGTGTTTAGTGTGAAAAGAAACAATTATCAAACATACTTAAATTATTTAGAGGCCTAGGATTTAGCCCCTAAGCACATTTTACTGCATTCAAATATTTTCAGCTCTTTCACACAATGGTTGTGCAATTTTTCCTATCTCCATGTAATTAATCTCCTTCCCAAGTATTTCAGTGTAGCAATGTCACTGTCTGCTGAATGTCACACAGAAACAAGAAGATTTAAAATAGTTTTTAATATTTTTATTGATATTGGAGTATCATACAGTGTCATGATACTTAAATGCCTGTGCAATTGTAATCACAGTACTTTATAAAGCAGTTTATAAACTAGTCTGAACGGAATATCCATTTTGTGACCAAAAAAAATGTATTTTGTATTTAAGTGTTTTTGAAAATTATATTAAGTACCAAAATATCTGTATGTATTTTCTTGACTGTCACAATCTCTCACTGGCTTTGGCCAGTGATCTTATGCACCAGAACATGAAAGCTTTCACGTAGCAGGATTTTTCAGACAGAGTCTACCTATGAACACATCCAGGTATCCCCCTGGCAGACACTGCTTCTCTTTCTGCACCTCCTGAAATTGGCTTTCATGTCCAGCTTGTAGCATTGAAAGGGAATTACACCCCAAGGGCTCTGGAGCAGATCTTTGGAAAAAGTTCTTCTCCTGGCAAGTCTTGGAGTAATTGCCTCTCAGCAGCCTGAGCACAGTGTCTGGTTTGGCAGTCTGACCTTAAACTCTAACCTCTAGTTTTTTATTATCATTATTGTCATATCTGCTCCTCTGTCATTAAGAGACTTTCCAGTTTCACTTTATTCATCTGGGAGCTTTAAACCCTCTGGCCCATAATTTCCTTTTCTTTTTTCGGCATTTCTTTTTCTCAGTCCTTTCATGAAACTTGTCTGCTGAGTGACATGCCCTCTGTAAAACATAAACCATAATTACTCGAGGATTGCTCATACTTGGCATAAATTCTGTACTTGCAAGTATGTGGCTTATAGCAACACATGTCACATTTAATTAAATTGCAAAGCTACATCTTATGTTGTCCTTCAGGAGAAAGAAATAAGCAAGCAAGAAGGCAAACATGTCTGAAAGAATTTTTTCATTCCAGCTGCTGTGTTGAGGCAACAACCTCACATAAACTGGGCATTTCCATGTGTGGATGACACGTACCTTTCTCTTTTTTAATTGCCAGGTTTACATCCATGCTTTACAGGTAGGACAGCCATACCTGCCTCTTTTTTTTCTTTTTTTTTCTTGTGGTCTTTACCCCATGGGTCAGAGTCTTCTGACATGAACTCTACACAGCAGTCTGCACCTGAACTGGGACCAGGTTCTGGCTCCCTGTATGGAAGAGGTAACGTCCCCTTCCTGGTGTGACCAATTTCATCCTAATGCACGTATCCAAAGTAAGTCAGATAACTCATGCTCTGGCTCTGTGTTTTCTTCTTGACTGATGGTCTATGCCAGGGGCCCAGGAGGACCAGCTCAGGTTTTAAAATCTGCACTTCTGATGACTGAACTTGGATGTGGTTCATTCTTCTCATCTTTACTTAAAAAAAGTTCCAGTGTTACGATACAAACTTTCTTTTTACCATTGTGCTTCAAACACTCACATTTGAGCATCTCAAGTAGTTCATTCAAAAGAACTTTGATTTTACTTTCTTTTTTGAAGCTGCTTATTTTGCCTTCATTCTTCTTGGGAAAAAAAGAATTGCAATTCTAAAGAAAATAAGAATTGCAATTCTAAAGAAATGCAACAGAAGCATTAGTTTTCTGAAGGTAAAAGTTTTATGAAGCTGTGTTTCTTCTTCTAAGGCAATTTTCTCTTGGAGAATGCTGAAATTAGTTATTTTGAATTTCTCATTTGTATCTATTCTGGTTTGTCACTACATGTTAACATAGCAAAAATGAAACATTATGGGTTTGAAAGATTTCAACATTCTCTGGGTTATTAGAGGTTTTTTTTAAAATCCTGTCAGTGGAAAATTTGTGAACTAACCCTTGGTTCTTACAGGGAGCTAAAACAAACTCAAAAATAATTCTGTTTCCTGTCTAGCTGTAGATTTCTTGAGACACTGAAGGTTAAAAATGCTGGCTTAGGAAAGTCCACAATTTCAGCCAAACCCTTCTGGCTTTATAGAAATGCAAACACGGGTGAAATCCTGATCTTGGTTGGCGGCCTCTAAGCAGAGTTTTCATTCAGAATCTAGGTCTGCATAGCTCCCAGACTAATGATGTGAAAGCTGCTTGGATCCATATCTCTGTCTTTTAGGCTAGCCTTCAAATTGAACTGAATCATAATCTGTAATAAGGCATCAAGGACAACAGGGAGACAGATGTTTCTAACAGCAAATCTGTAGAAATTTGGTAGATTTATTCCTGAAGAAAAACACTATATCATGTTGTTTTTTACTCTCTTTAGCAAGAGTTCAAATTTTAACATAATTTTTTATTTCCTTGTGGAAATACTTAAGTATGACTTTGTTAAAAGTGACTGTGAACTTGGCAATTATAAGCCACACATTTGTCAATTGTGCATAGCACTCAGTGACATAGACCATAACTTTTTAAACGTTTTTTAAGTGCTCAGAATATGTTTTCACTTAGAGCTGGAAAATGAGATCCTAATGTTACTAAATTTTAATCATGTTCATAAATAGTTTTCTCCCAGTTCTTAGTATCACATCAAACTGATTATGTAAGGGTAGTTCATGAAGAGGTCACCAAAGGTACAGAAAAATTAAAGCAGACTCTATTTCCAGGACACTGCCAATATTCTGGTATTTTAAGCTCAGATTCCTCCCAAATCTTCACTGTTACCAAACTGTTCCACTGTTACGAAGAGTAATATTTTACTCTTCTGTTCTAAAAAGGCAGTGGCTGAAATTCTATAAACCCTATAAAAACCTATAAACATGGTACATAAACCGATAAAATGCTACCCATAGGAGTCCTTGCTATTTTTAAGCAATCCCAACCTTCATTACAAATCAGACTTTTCAAGTGTTTTCTTTTTGAGTGGGACTGTTTTCCTGTTTGAGTGCTGCAATTCACATCTCACTAATTCTTTAGCATACCTGACAGTTGAACAATTAGTGGCTGCTTTTTTTTTTTTTTTTTTGGTACTGTTTTAGTATAGCTCATTTAAAGAGGCATTCGACACAGAATATGGAAAGAACCATTTCATTGTTCAGCAGAACACGTTTTCATTGCAGCTGCATCTGGCTATGGTAGTTGACCTTTACTTGAATGTAAAAATTAATGCTTTGTCAAAACTAAAACATATATGATTTCCCACCAAATTACCAGTAGAGGTCTTTGATAAAGAGTCACAGCCTTTGAACACAAAATGACTTTGGACATCGTGACAATAAGAAAGCAAAATATTTGTTAATATATTTCAGTAGCACATAGACATTTCATCTGTTGGCTATGGTGCATGGATTTTCTAAAAAGTAGAAATTCAGTGATATTTACAGACCTACTGACATTCATTAGTCACTTTTACAGATGTTTATTTATTTTTAATGCATTTCCTGTCTGCTAAATGCATTGACACAATATCTGCAGCTGAAAGCTGCATAAGCAATAAAGCAGTCAATGTGAAGAAAAATCTGGAGAGAGATATGTGTATATATGACAGCACTTAATAGGTTCTCTTTGCTACCTGGATATTTATTATGCCTTTATTTCACAAATATTTGGCTTTTCTGGTTTTAAGAATTGGATTTTTTTCCTGCCTTTGATTGTTTTCTAGGTTGGTTATTTTCTTATTGATATTGTCTCTACTGATCACTGTGGTTATTTAATGTATTGTTTACATATCTTCTACGAGGTACAGAGATTATTATCTTTTATAGCATGCAGTGAGTGTTGCTTTGGTGTTTTCTGCTCCAGATAGAATGCTCATGTTTTCTGTTTCTCACTTTACCCCATGATTTTTGTATCATAAGTCGGTTCAATAACTGGGTGACAGTCCCTAGTTGTGTGCATCTTATCTTAATAATTTCCTATGTTCAGGCCATAAAAATAATGGAAAAAAACCTGTTTACCAGTGGAATAACTCTGACTGAACAGATCTCAATTTGGATTCCAAGTAGTGCACAGAAGTACTCTTCTCCCTTCATGCCTTCATAATAGTAGCTCACATTGCAATCACAGCAAGGATTTGCAGTGAGGATTTCTCTTTGACAGGAACAAGCCACAGGACTGGCATTAGGAGAGCAAGAAACACTCTGTAGTTCCCAATTCCAGTCATAGCATGGCAAACACTTAGCCTGTGCAAACCAAGTAATATTGATATCAGTATTAAAATAATCCTTTTGAGTCAGATACATAGCTAAATGACAAGTAATCTCTTGCTGCTAAGCTTACTCAGAATCATTCAGATTTGTACCTAGTGATGAATAAATACTATGTATTAATGTCAAGTTATGCAAGCAGGACAAGCTTGTAGCTTCTCTACCCCTCTTTGATCTCAGATTTTTTTTGGTCTTGTCTGGGTCTGTCTCTGTCTACAAATCTCTTGGGGTCAGAGACTCTGCTGCTCAGATATTGTCTATCTGCTTTGGTGTGGGATCACCCTGAGGCTCGAGTTACTGGAGCTAATAGCATTATCACATAGTTCAGGAAAAATGTTTCCTTCCCAAACCATTTTAAACTATTAGACTTGTTATCCCATGTACTTTCTGACTTGTATGAGTCACCTAGCAGAGATACCAAAGCAGTCTTAGAAGACAATCCTCTACTTAGTTTCAGCAGAACTTGAGCTCCTGAGGATTATCACTGATTACTGGTGGTGATGATTACTGTTACATTTTGACATTTTGGTATTTTTTAGGGTTTTTTCCTCTTTCTTTTTTTTTTTTTCTTACTAATTTAGTGGTTGTGGAAACAAAGTTATTTCATCCCTAGTGAATGCTTGAAGAATGCCTATGCTGCTTTGACTTTCTAGGCTTATGGCACTTCTGATTAACACAGGGAGACTTTTACAGCCTATACACAGTTCTGAAGCTAAAATAGAGTCTAATAATGTTAATAAAGCCTTTTTCAAAAGAAACAGATTTGAACATTTTGAAATACAGAATTATTTCTAGCTGTTCTGTGAGGGCTTGATACCCTCCATAATACACAGAAAATAGCACAGAAGTAAAATTGAAGTAAAATACATCTTTATAAGTCTGGGGAATTTGAGCCAAATTCTTCATCTTTGGTTCATCTTCACTGTTACCAAAGTGTTCACAATATTTATTCTTCTGTTCTAAAAAGGCAGTAGCTGAAATTTTATAAACCCTGTAAGTACCTATAAATATGGCACACAAACCTATAAACATTTGAATAGGAGGTTCCAGGTGGGAATGTTGGCGGAGAGTTAGCTGCATAAAGTAAGGAAAATCAGAACATTATGTACTGGATTTTTGGTGAAAGTTCTGTTTAATGCTCTGTTGCATAATTATAAAGTGCCCACGAGCTCCTGTGTCACTGACAGCCTGGAAGCCTCACAAACCAGGAGCAACCAGCACCACCCATGCCACCGAGCTTGCCTGGAGAGAATGGAGCTGAGAACAGCCACAGCCTAGAACATCAGTGCTTAGGTAGCTCTGTAAATTTTTCCAGCTTTCCCTTTCCAGCAGCAATAGGGTGCAGGAGTACAAGATCTGTGTTTTGGTGCCCTAAGCCTGGTTTTACTGGAGGGGCTTGGCTTCTGTTCTGAGGTGCACAGGGTAGGCAGGAATGAAGGCAGCAGAGCATCCAACCCATTGCTTAATTATCATATCAGAAATAGGGGGTAGATATATGGGGGGATTTAGCTGTGTGGGGTCCCATTAATGTCAGCATCATGTGGCTGAATCCCCTCTATATTATTTCAAATATTAACCCTACAGTGAGTAATTGAGTCTGATGATATGGTTGTTCTGACTTCTGCTTGCTCATTCTTGCTGTCTGGTGGTGTAGTTCTATGGTGCTTTGTGCCACAGTATTATTTTAAGTGATTGAAATAACTATATTATTAGCAGAATAATGGCACTGTCACAATTTTCTTTATGGATTCTGCCTTTCAAGTTTCATAACCCAGCTGTAAAAATTTGCACCAGGCGCAGGTTTGGTGTATTGTATGAATTAATGATCAAGTAATAGTTTTATTTGCTCTGCAGAAAAGTTTAACTGAAAGTTTTCTATAGGTGCATAAACATTTGTCTAGTGGGTGGTGATGAAGACAAGAGAAGGTTTGTATATCTTGTTACTTTTTTGTAACTTATCTGCAACTTAGGCACAAATGTGAGATAAGCCACTACAAGTGAATTTCCAGAACACTGCATGAACTGCAGGGATCTCCACTGCATTTTGTATCCCAGTTCCTTTAACTCCTCCTAAGGAAAGAGCTGATACAGATTTAGCAAAATATTTCTGTGCCCTTGAACATGTTAGCAGCAACATCAAAGAATCTTTCTGCACTCACAGTGGCGATTTCTTCTCTGCTGGAAGAGGGACATGTGAATATATTCCACACCAAGCTAAAAAAAGGAAGAGAAGGAAAGAACAAGAGAATCAGGATGTGAAAGAGAAAGGGAGAAGGA
>NW_005054539.1:474419-475873 GCF_000277835.1 Geospiza fortis | reverse complement strand
AATTGAGAGAAAAAGAGCAAGAGTAAGGAAAAGGAAGAAACTTCTCTATCCATAAGGTTTAAGGACATCACTGCAATGTACTGGAGGAGGCGAGGTTTAACCCAGTTAGCAGAGACCCTGTCACTTCTGGATTCTTCATTTAAGAGGCAATTACAGGAAATGTCCCAGTGGGTTGGTGTGCCTCGTGCACCTGCATGGCCTCACTGCCCTCCAGCCCTGCTCCCTCAGGTCCTCTGAAGGGAAGACTGAAGCAATCCCAGAACAGCAGCAGCAAATTGCAGGGGCAATTCTCACTGTTTCTTCTTCTCCTGAGCTAAGAGGGAAGGCATGCTTGCTACTTCCAAAGAGTGGGAAAAAAGGGGTTTCTGCTCTTTTTCTTGAGGGGAAGAGTTTTCTTTTGATTCTTATGTGCAGACTAATGCAGGGTGTAACTAATTGGTAATCGCTGCAGTCTGGCATGAGCTGGTGGATGTTTAGCACAGGAACAAGAAAATAGGAATGAAGATCTGTTTAAGACTTTGTTTATGTTAAAGATCCAATCCTTTTTCCTGGCAATTGCATTTTAAGGTGTATCTTATGGAACAAATGAGGACTGGACTGACTGAAAACCATGAAACAAGGCATGCAGAAGGGCCCAGATTTTTAACTTTAAAACATCTGTCAGTAGGTCTTTAAAAGCAGGCCAATATTCCCTGTGTTTCTAAAAGCCACACATTACTAAGTCTATTAAGGCACTGTAAGTATATGTATGAGCATGTTTTTGTCACGGCTTTTAATTTGTTTACTCTTATTTATCAGAACTTTTCACTATCTTAATGTCATTTCTAGCAGCATATTACCACTAACTGCCTTGTAGCTGAATTTTTCAGCTTCCATGCTGAGCAGAATCAGTTCTGCTTTCAGGCAAAGCTTTTCCATGCTGATTGACAGGAATGGATGGCAATCGAAGTTCCAGTTGAGAGCTGTAGGAGCCATTAAAATGGTCATGCTGATTGCTATTTTGAATTACTAATAATGCAAAGATTTGTGTTTCATTGCTGCACTGATGGGCGGGCTTTGGGGAGCTATCACCATACTGAAATCCCTTAGTGGTACTGCCCTGCATCTAGAGCTGAAAGATGTTTCCCTCCTCTGAGGGGCAGACAAGATAAGGGAGTTGCAAATGTTTGTGAGACTCATTATCCAGAGGAGAAATTAATGTTTTGTAAAGCTAAAAATTTGCCTGTAAGAACTGGAAGCTTAGTGCAAATTTGTGTACCATGGAAAATTTAAGGAGATTTGCCTCTTTGGGTTTTCAAGACTGATGAGCTTAACACTTTGAATCCCAAACAGAAAGCTGGAAAATAACTGAATCCCAAATAGAAAGCTTTTTTCCCCATGTTTGCAGTGAGTAATGAGGATACAGTGCCATGTGGGCACAAACCTTGACAAACGAGACTAATACAGCATATGAG
>NW_005054539.1:448732-474371 GCF_000277835.1 Geospiza fortis | reverse complement strand
TTCTTTCCAAATGCTTTGGATCTACATTTTAACACTCTAAATCATATATTTGGCTGTGCAGTACTTAAGTGAGTTCGTGATGAAGAAGAGTCTATAACATTTAGATATACCTAATTAAAAAAAAAAAAAAAAGAGAGAGAAAGTAGATAGACCCTGAAAGGTCACTATCTTTAGAAGTCCCCAACCATGAGCATCTCTAGTTTTTGCTTAGATCAGGAAACAAGTTTATTGGTAGAGGTAGTACTTGAACAAAAGTTGCAGTCAATAATACATTACTGACTTGCAGGAAAAGGGTCAGTTCTGTTGTTCCACCCTTTCTCAGATGAACCTAAGTAAAACATACACACACAGTACCATTTGATGCTGAAGAAAACATCTGACCTCTACTTTAGCTACCTATCTTTGGGTCAGGAATATTTTACACTTCTTTCTTCATAGAGAAAACAAAGAAAGAAACAAACAACAATTGATCTGACAAATAGACAATCTAACCTTCCTGTGACCATGGACAATCTAAAAATTACAGTCAGATGTTATTGCCCCCATCAGAGAGAGAGCAGAGATACTGTTGGCCTAATGACCCATAACCATACACTTATTTCACAGCTATGTAGTTTCCAGCACTCTGTTTGGCTGGAGAGATCTCATCTGAATAATGACTGCACGCTCATTTCTGCCAAACCACAGTTCTTCTGCATCTCTCCTCGCTCTGGTTTTTCCACATGAGCCTGCTCCCACTGCTGCTGGCTGCTTGCTCATGTGCCCACACCACCATCGCTCACCCATCATCATTCCTGTCCACTTCTTTTGCAGATATTTAATTATGGAAGAGTGGTAGTATGCTGGAGCTCTATAATGGAACAGGAGGGCACTTAACCTGCCCCCACTAAAAAAAGAAAAAAAAAGTGAAGCGATGCATTGAGTAAAAAGGCACCAGGAAATTTTCAGAGCAGAAATTAAGTTAAAAATCCTGAAACATAGGTTTGTCACCAGGATATTTTGGGGAATTTTGCTGGTGGTAGAAAGTCAGAGCCACATAAATTTCGTTTGGCTCTTAGCGAGTTTTCAGTGCAAAATGCAGCACTCCCCAGCAGGCAGAGTAGGATGCTGAGCAGTTGCTCAGATGTAGTTTGGGGAATATAAAAAATCAGGAGTGTTGGAGTTGCCTGCCCCAGAGCTTTCCGTATTGTCTTTGTGTCACAAAAGCATGTTGTTCTTCTCCTAAAGAAACAGATTTCCTTTTTAGCACAAAGCTTGCAAAGATGTCCCTATTATGAAAGGGAGAAGTTATTTTATGTTCTGTCAGGGAAAAGCATTTTCTGAGCTCTGACACTGTGACAGCTACCTGTCTTGGAGCTGGCATTTTAACTTTATTTCTTCCATTAATCGAGCAACAGCTGCCCACAGACTTGTTTCACCTTTGGGTTGCACTTTTTTATAAGCAATTTATTTCCCTGACTTTTTGTCCTGCCTCTGCTTTCTCTCCCCTCTGCACTGCAGTTTGCTCCAGTTGGCTCCTGGGCCAGAGGAAATATCTCTGTCAAAAGAGTAAATTGGTAGGCTCAGCTACTACTGTGAGTTCCTCTTGAGGAGATGATGTAGGATTCCTTGGTCCATGAACTGAAATGAACCTAAAGCAGAGGAATATGTTGCCAGAAGAAAAATAAAGAAGCACACATAAATGAGCAGAGTAACAATGAAAGATGAAATAATAGCTGTAAGGCTGGGAACCTAATCAGCCTCCAGAGAATGTTGGATTTTTAGTCATCTCTACATGGCTAACAACAACTTACAATGGAGGTTGCTAAGAGAAAGGTTTTTGGGATGCTGTGTGAGTATGTTGTAGCTGGCATAAGAAAGACCTGCTAGAAGACATTTTGAAAGGAAACTGGAATTATTCTTTTCCCTCTGCCATCCTCACTCTTTTATAGATTTCACTTTTTCCATTTTATTTTCCATTATACAATGCTCTTCCTCCTTACTTCCCTTGCCAATCCTGATTGCAGTCCAGTGTTTTGTTTTCATAATGAGCCCAGTAAATCCTTTTCACATATAAAATCATACTCAATACAAATTATTCTGAATTAGAGAAGCAGCTACTGAGCTTCTACAAATAATTTAGATCCCAGACCTGCCAGGTGCCAACTACTCTTTTCTCTTAGTTGTCTTGGAAGAGATGGTGTTGCTTAACAGCCCACAGAATAAATAATAGCTGAGATTACAGCCCAAAGAGCATGCAAGGAGCTGTTTTCACTCCATAGCTAAATGTTTTCTAGTCTGAATCCCCATTGCCAACACAATAGGCTGTGCAAGCATGTATCTGTATATGTACACATATAAAGAAACAGAAAAACTGCAGCACAACAAGTAAGCCTCCAGATTGGAGTGGTATCCCTGTCCTGCTGTTGAGCAGCAATATCCTCCTGCCTGTGAAAAGAATGATTTGTGTCTTGGCCCCTGTCCCAGCAGATCAGCACATCCATGGTAAATCCTGGTGCACACTCTGGGGTATTTGCAGGATCGTGGGCTCTCCTGCTGCGCCAGCCTGGCCGGCATTGCATGACAAATCAGGGAACCAGGGAACTCCAGCTGTGAAAATTATGGACTTAGTCAAACTGTCAATCCAGCCCTGAAAGACACCTGCTGGCAGAAGTAACCTTGACAAATATTTGTTCTAAATGTGGTAATGTTTGCAGTCTGCAATAGATGGATTCCCGTGGCAAGGTGCTCGCGAAGCCTCTCCTGCTGACACAGTTACACTGCTCCTTTTAGTGTTTGGAAACACCCACACTCAGCAGACACTCTGTGTGATGTGATGCTCACGTTTCTTGACAATTCTTGGGTTTTGAGTTCCAAGACCCTTCAGTGAGGGGTAGAATGAACACTGTTATTATGCTGAACTGAATGTACCATTTTCATAATTGAAGCTCTGCAAGAGTCCATGTTCTGTTTGAAATCCAACTTCAATTAACATAACATAGTTAATTTCCATGCTCTGTGAAGTTCTTGGTACTATTTTTCCTTTCTTACAGCTAAATTCATTTTAAATATATTCCAGATGTACCAGGACTTCATTTTTAATAAATACATTAATTTTTAAGAATGTGGAAGTGCAATTGTTTGCATATGCTTTTCTACTAATAGGAATATGGATGAAGAAGCATCTTTTAAACAAAGACAATGAAATGGAATAGGTACAGCATAACAATGTACAACCTAAAGGAATTCTGTCTTGGAGGTTCTAATGCCTGGAGCCTCCTTTTAAGATATCAGTAAGAAACACCAGGTTCAATATTTTACATTCAGTTCACTTAGCTAGCCAATTTTTTTAACCAAAAGTTACTTCTCTTTTTTCAAGAAAATTTAACAAAGCTTTTAATATTTTTAATTTGATGGATTTTGTGTAAGACTAAACTAAAAAGGATAATTTAATCTTCCGCTTTATGCTTTCTTGATTTCTCTTTTTAAATCCATTTCTTTTTTTATCCATAGCAGTAGAAATAAGAAAGTGAAAGACAAAGCAATCAAATTTATATGTTTCAATATTATAATGGAAATTTTATACCTATTGAAAGCATTTTCAGAACAGTCTTGATTTCTTATGCTTACTTATGTTCTTGACTCATCCTTCTTCCAGGGTTACTATCCACATTGATTGCAGTTTTGTCATTGCAGACATGGCTTACAGTGCTTACTGCATGCTCAGATTTTTATTTCTGTTTCTATTTTTTTCCTAATTCTAAGAGGTGTTAATATATTATCATGATTCTACCAAATATATGGAAGTTTTTCACAGCACTCTGAAGAAATTGAATTTTTTTCTGAATATGAGAACGGTCAGTGAAACTGATATCATTATTGTCAGATTATTGCACCTTGTAAGGAAGAATGTAGCACAGGACTCTCTAGCTACACTGCCCTACTTTCTTGAAGTATGTCAGGGCTGGATGGAGACAGTAAAGAGAGAAGCCAGCTTTGAACAACATAACTTTGGAATCAAACTTCAGCCTTCACTCATAAATTATTTCAGAGCAAAGAAAAAGAGGGCATCCAATTGCATTATCATATGAAATGATTGCATTAATTTATTATTACTGTATATCATGAAGAATCCCATTGGATAAACTGCTGGTGGATGGATAACACAGGCCAATTGACTTCAGAAGTTTCAAGGGCTCAGACCTGGATGATAAGAAAAAGTATACAGCTAGTCTCAGATGAGTGTATGTGGGAATGGATGAAGGCTAGTACCATAGCACTGTTTGGAAGTCATGTAAAAATTATGTAGTTCATGGAGAGCTCATAATAGCTCTACTGCTAAGGAATTCCTAAGTTTTATGCTATGGCTTCACTGATAAAACCATGTCAAAATATTATGGCTGTGAACAACCTTTTTAACACCCTGGAAGCAATGTTTGTGTAGAAGCCATTCTTACATTTTGTCAGGCCCTTCATAGGTGGAATGGGACAGCTGGGACCATACCTAGTCCATGTGTAATCTGTAATTATTACCTCAAATCTTTAGTCCATCTGGCAGGCTTTATTTTTTATGGAGTAGATGGGTTTAATTATGAATTCATATGTACAAAATGGCCAAACAAAGGCTTACAAAATCTTTGTTGACTGCACTTTATTTTCACTGTAGGTAATTGTTTGGATAGATTTTTTTCCTAGGTATTTAAAATTATTATGGAAATACCCCTGAGTGTTGCAGTGTTTTAATTTTATAATGTGTTATATAACCTTTTCATTCTCAAAACAGAAGTTTCTGTAATAAAGTAAAATCAGATACCAGTCTAATAGAAATGAAACTGCTACCCACAGTATTTGTCATTTCAGAAAGCATTCTTTGTTAGCAATGGAGCTATGAGGCAAAAGCGAAGAAAACAAAGAGCTGAACACAGAAATAGAAGGTCTTAACAACCTCTTAGTTATTATTCTGCATTCAGCATGTTTATTTTAACACTGCTGTTGTCCAGCATTAATTAGTGCACGATTGTAAAGCAAATTGGTAATGGAAAATGAAGAGGACAGTCCCTAAATTGTGACAAAGGCTTTGGTGTTGTGAGGATTCACCCAACAGTAACAGGAGTCTGGCAGTGCTGTGGGAGCTGGTGCAGGTTTGACATCTGATTCTTGCTTGGTGTGAGGAGTGTTTCTGCAGTTCTGCAGTGATGACAGCTGCACAGGCAAATGTTGAAAGTAAGCTCAAGTCACTGGGATCTTCAATTCCTCTCTCACAGCCATGCAAATAATTTTCTTGCCTTGATTATTTTAACTCATTGATCTATGACAAGGAAGTAGCAGAGGGCATCCCCTTGGGCTATGCCTGTGGTTGTGGAACAAGGGGTGTAAATGGTGTAAATGCACACAGCATTTGAATACACACATAAGTCCAGCTTTGGGGTTTATGTCACACTTGACTCTGGGACCAGTGTCAAGCTCTCTCATAAAGCCAAGCTTTATCATCTCCTCCTGTAATTTTTCCAATAATGGGCCAGTGCTGGTGGCAGCCGGCAGTGAGCAGTAGTCCTGAATAACACAGATGGTGGTACATCTGACAGTGTGTTATTTTGCAATAAAAAAATGGTTGTCATTTTTATGCTTGCTATTATGAAGCCACCTGTACTCAGTCTGCTCTTGGGCAATAGGAAGTCATGGGAAATATGAGTATGTTGTGCTGAGTCTTGAAAATGCCTGCTCTGTGTATTTCATACAGAGCTATGCACATAGGCACATGTGTATCAGTGTGTGCAGGCAGGCAGGTTCAGAGGCACGTGATGAAAAAGCACAGAGGTTTTTCCCCATGGAAAGCACAATATTTTCAATTTTGCAATTTGTGGGAGCATTTGATCACATTTATTTAAGAGAGTTTTGTTTTTAAAACATTGTACTGTTGGGGGTGGGATTCTTATTTAATAATTATGGTTAAAAAATATAAGGAATTGCTTAGTATCCCACAGGATAAGAGAGATGAAAAGCAGCTTGCAGCCATCAGCATGTTTGAATCCACTTTCCAGGCTAAGTACTTCTAGTGGACACAAGTAAAATTAAAAACAAAACTACCATGCTTGGTATAATCTCTTGTCCCTGACAGTGGTCTCCCACCCTCACCCAGGTCTGTCCTCTGTGAGAGGTTCGTGAGAACAGCAGGTTGCTTTCCATGAGATTTTCTGTCAGGGAAGATTTTGACCCTGTGCACTTAGGTAATTTTGCATCATGTTTGTCTGTTAAAAAGGACTGGAGTCCAATGATGTGTGTGATGTAACACTAATAGTCATGATTGCAAAGAAATGGTTCTTTTTTGGTCATAAAATAAGGTAAGTAGGTACTATTTCCTAAATTAAGGGGAAAACATAAAAATTACGAACAATCCATAAAGAAAAAGCCAAACTAGAATCCAGTAATTTGACTCAGCTGCTTTTATAGATGGACAACATTTAAAAGGCAAATGCAAGTTAGGCCTGTGAATCCCTCTTCAAGAAAAAAAATATTTTATATCATGGGAATTTTGACCCTCAAACCCAAAGCTTTTCTGGGGGACAACCTAAAATGTTTGCATTTTACACAGGACCTGCAGGATAAGATCTCACCCATTGTGCCTTTGCTAAGAAGGCCATCTTTGATCTCAGTCCAGAAAGGTTTTCTAGACAGAAAACCTCCACATGTGAGAGGTTTACATCTGCATCCTCAGTGGGACGTTCTCTGCTGTCTTTTAAAGGTATGGATGTGTATCTGCTGTTGCTACTTCTTGAATATTCCTCCGTCTCTGCCCCACAGGGACATCCCTGCAGGGGATGGACCTCCTTTCTCGTCCTTTCTTCTGCAGCAGCAAATAAAACTGATGCTTCTCCCACTACACTAGGACACAGGAGAGTGATGACCCCAGTTTTGATCTAGTTTAGTTTTGGAGACACTGGTTCATCCTTTTTATACCAGTAATGTTGCGGCGTGTTGTTTTATTTCAGATTTCTATTGTGTAAGTCTGGTTCTGTGCAATGTTATTTGGTTTATCCCGACCCCCTAAATTTCAGAATGGTTCTGCCCAGGTTTTCCCTCCCCGGGTGCCCAAGCTGTTCGCTGTCAGTTCGCTCTCTCACTTCGCACCTTCCAATCCCAGTTCAGTGTTGCTATGTTCATCAAGTTGTTCTCCTCCCCATGTGGCTTGCCTGTCCCCCTCCGATCCAGCCCAAGTTCCAGAGAGTTCTCTTCAGGCTGCTTAGCCAATGGTCGCTGTACCCTTTCGCTCCACCTTCTCCCCTTATTAGCTGGCTGCGCCCAGCGATCTTCGGCAGATGTTCTCTGCTTTCCCCGTTGGTGTCGTTCTCGCGTTGGAATGAACCTCCAACTTGTGCCCCAGAGAGTGTCTGCTCCCTTCCCTCTCGTCCGTCAGCCTCGTTGGCCGGCCGTGTTCTCCTCCGCCCGAGGGCCGAGGCTGTGAAGCCCACAGCGCTGCCGTGTGCAGTCACAGTGTCGGGCAGCAGTCTCTCGGAGCCTGCCTGTGCGCCAGAGCCGCTGCTCCCTGCCGCTGGCGGCTGCCCCCGAGGTCTGCTGGCTGTGTGCTGCCTACCTAGCCGGGATTTCATTGGCAACTCCAACACAGTAAAGTTTTCCAATCCTAAGCAGGCTAACAAGACTGTAGAGTTTATTTTTTAAGACCTTCATCTGTTTTGCTGAAAAGAGAATTTCTGACGAAAGTGATATAAAACCCCCTGAAAATCAAATCAAGGTCAGAAACGTTGTAGTTTACAATAATTTCTGAAGATTATGAGGCTCTCACTGTGCCATGGTTTTGTTTTCAACCATTTGGCTACCTGAGCATAAAATTACAGCTACAGGCTTCTCTTAATTCACGTTTCTGAAAATTCAATAGCAAGAAATCGATAGAGAGAAACAAGTACATGAATTAAGATTCAGCATACAAGCCTTTACTTGTGTATGGAACTCAGGGAGGTGATAGCCACCTGAGGGATTAATAGTTCTGCAGGACACTGTAACTGCTTCTTTCACCTTGCACTTCACAGGAATGGCGTGTTCTTCTCTTCACCCCAGGCCCTAGAAGCTCCCAAAAGGAAATTCCTTTTACATCTTAAGAAATCTACCCTTGATATTTCAGTAAGTTACAAAACTATTTGAGCTGCAGTTGCAATGGTGCAACATGAAGGATAAGCTTTCCACCTTAGAAATAATCGTGCATCATGAAGATGTCTGTGGTCAGGAGATTGCAGTCAAGTTACTAAAATGTCAGGCAGGATAATCAGAAGGCTTAGCCTAATCACTGTAGGTTTTATAAAACTATTTTTACCAGCTAGGGCCACTGGCATGATTGTGTGAGATCTTAGTTTGAAATTCTTGTTAAAGGAATCAAAAGTGATGGACGCTGACAAGAATTTGCAGTATTTTCGTTTCAATAGTGATTCTGTCTCAAAGAAGTAGTTTGAGTAGATACCAGTAAATTATTCCAAAGCTCCCATATGACCTGGTCAGACAATGTCAAAAGCAATAAGATCTTCTTTCAAATGTGAAAAAGTTCTTCTTTCAAAGTTCTTACTGCATCTCTATTTGTTACATAGTATTTCTCTTTTTAACATAAACCCACTAAAATTTTCTATTCAAAAGAGTGTTTCAGTGACCATTGTGTCTTCAGACATGGACCTGTGTTTCTCTCCTCGCACCAAATAGATTCAAACCTGTTGGGCTAACCCAGACAAAACTGAACAAAATTCATAATTTCAAAAGTTTTTAATTCTTCACAGTTGTCTGGAAATATAAGTCTGAGGCGTGTGGAAAAGAGAAACTCCGTAATATCCTTGCTTGAAAAAAAAATACCGGAGCATGAGCTCATGCCACACCAGACACCAGAGAATCCACACAGGAGATGCTCATTTAAGCAGTTCCACTCCCAGAGAAAAGCTTGCATTGGAGTTTACATCATCTTAGATGTGAAAGTCAATAAAACTTAATCCAAGGAAACCAAGCCTCATTAGTTCTACTTTTTTTTTTCTTTCCAGAACAGCAATCTTGGGTCGTATTTTCTGACTACATTATTCTGTGAAAAGAGTGGTTAATAATGCATGAGGTGGTAAAATAATAATTGAAGTAACACTAGTACCAAAATTACAATAAATTAAAAATGGTATGATGATTTTTTTCTACATGTGTTTTGGGATAAGTTTGATATAACCCTGTGTCACAAGGCCATATCTAGCTTATGTTTAAATTTAAAGCTTTAATCCTGTCTGTGTTTAGCCTTAAAACATCACGGGCTAAATCTCCAAATCTTCTTATCTTCAAAATTATGTCAGCAGCTATGACAAAATGACATCTGTTCAGGAGCTGTGACAAGAACGGGCGTTCCTTGACACTCGGTTCAGTCCTGTGGCAGAGCAATGTCTGCCTCCCACATACAAATGCAGCAAGTCCTCTGCTGAAGGGATGTGGTTCAGCCAGCAGCCCCACTGAGTAATGCTTAATAATCACTATCTGCTGCTTCTGGTCCACTGAAAAATGTCAGTGTTTTGTAGGTCTGCTTTGGTCTGAGGAATGTGAGGCCTTTTTGCAGAAACAGGGTGGGGCAACACTTTTGTTTTTTTCCATTTCCAGAACTTGGAGGTTGGAGAACTGCATGGAAAAGCACCTGCTATCTCTCCTTGCCATTCATTGTGTGCATTTAGTGTGTCAGAAACGCTCTGCTGCTGCAGTTAATGCTGAGCAGAGATTGATTGCAGGATGTTGTTCCACAAGGCATGGCTGAGGCAAATTAATAGCTCCTTGCTGCTGAAAGGGGCTGGGGGCCTCATTCCCACCTTTTCTATTCCCCCTGGTGACCCTGGGCCTGGGTTCCTCTCCTGAACTTGTCTGGGGAATTAACCCCATGGTTTCCTCAGAACCCCCCAGTGCATATTTTTCTTAAGAGGGCAAGGGGTGGGCAGCAATCCCCACAAAAACCTGGATGGATCCCTGGGGAAGGGAAAGAGCGAGAGCAGGATGGGCCCTTCCCCTCATGGGAGCAATACGCTTCGGGTGAGCTGTCCCTGGAGCTGCAGCCCCAGCTGCTGGTGGCACATCTGGCCCATAGTCCCTCTGAATCAGGGTGGGATGCCTTTGTGTGGAGGGATAGAATGTAAGAAAATAGTGCAGAAGGCAGTCTCACACCTGAGGAGTTGCAGCTGTACTAATCACCAAAGATGAGGAACAGGCCTGCCCTTAACAGGCCGCAGCTCAGTCCAATAAGACGAGTGCTACAAAAGAGTGGCTTAGGTGGGTGAGGAGAGAGTTGGAGTTTGTTGGTTGTGCTGTGAGGAGAGATGGAGTTTGTCGGCCGTGCTGTGAAGAAGGAGTCAGTGCTGTGAGGAGGTGCACATGAGACGTCACCGGGAAGGTATGGGAGCTTTGCAATACAATGACAACACCTTTGCTTTGTGCAGAGTCTGCCTGCTGCTTCTGGTGTAATCCAGCACTCCAAAAAGCACAATAGCTCTAGTTCAGCACCAGTGGTTCAGCTGCAGCAATGGCTTTCTGTAGGTGCAGCTCCCCTGCTTTCTGCAGGCAAACACAGTGACAGCAGCTGGTGAGAGCCAAAAGGAGGCTGGGATTCCACAGGCCTGTTCCCTTCCATAAACCAGGAATGTTCTCACAGCCCCTGAAATGCCACATGTTGCTCCACAGGCATTTCTGTTGCTCCATGGACCCCTGCAGTGTTGTTTTCCTGCTCTCTCCAAGCCCTGAGGGCAAGCAGTGGCTGTTGTGCCAAACAGAATGGCAGGAGCGTCACTGCTGGGCTTCCCTGCCACGTCCCCCTGCAGAAAGGGATGTTTGCTTTTTGCAAGAGCACCTGTGAGACTGGAACAGCGATCCATGGGCCTCTGGTGCTAATTCCCAGGTGTCATTGTTCTCCATGACCTTAGAACTACTCACTGTCTTTTTTTGGGAATTAATGAAAGCTTCCTTGCCTCCAAATCACAGCGAGAGTTTTGTCTTGTACATCCAGAACTCTCTAGTACTTCTCACACAAGTGCAGACATTCTTATTTTATGATTTCTGTCCAACCAGATGTTATCAGCTTGCAACCTATATTTTGCCAGACCCAAACTGTAATCCAGCACTGCTAAGCGTGGAGAAAACTCTGGCTTTAGAGTGGTTTTCCAAGTTTTCTATTTAGATTTTCAGTAGCTTGTGTCAGAACGTGTAATTTGCTGAAAATTGCATAGTCATACCCGCTATTTCAGGGGATAGTAGGTAGCGAAAATAACTGTTGAATTGAAGTATTGTCTAGTAAGACTAACTAAAAGAAGTAAGTCTAAGTAGTCTTGGACAAGGATACACTCTTACAATTGATACAAGAATGTCAACTGCTGCCTTCTATTTATCGTCTAAAAAAAAGAGCCCCACTCACAATTCATATTTTGTTGTAAAATGTCTTTGTATATTTGAAATAAACATAGAACCTTCTAGTCTTCTTTTCATGGTTTTTGTTTGTTTCAGTCCCAAATAGAGTTCAGGATTTCTTGTCAACATCTTTATTTCCAAGTCAGGTGATCTTAGGATCACCTGATCCTCTCCAAGAGAATTTATTTCATATTTCATGGTCTCATCCTCTGTGCTCCTTAGGTGATTCCTAACACTCAAGGTGTCAGGAAAAAGATCTGTTTCAGGGATATGCTTTTGACTAATTATCAATATATATAATAGGAAAGTTTTTATATATGTATTTTATACTTTATTTTATTAATCCCCCCACATTTTAGTGATCATGGAAGGTACTGAGTCTCTTGATTCTTGTCTTTATTTTCTGTTTCTTGAAGCTTCAAGAAAAAGGAGAACTTTGCCATTGATTTAGCATTTAGTTCTTCACATCCCTTAAAAAATTAATTTTGATGATTTTTATGCCTTTCTGATAATTTCTCCAGTGGCTTTATTGCACTTTGCAATTTCTAGTGGACCAAGGACTGGCATGTTCTTAACCCACAAAAGCATGTTTTGTCCTTTGAGATTATTCTGAGTTTTATCTTTTCTTATTCCTTTTCAGGAATGTCATGCATAATCTGCTTTAATGGTCATGAACTCTGCCCTTGATACATTTAACAAATTCATGCTGTGTTGAAAAAAATAATGCAGCTCTTTCTTTTCACCAAGGGATATTGCCTTGGCATGTTCCTTTAGCAGCAGCATGTTCAGTCTTTTACAGACTCCAGCTTTGCACAGCATATGAGATTCTTTTCATCAGATGCCTCATCTTGTAGCATTTTAGATGAATTATTTGATTTCTGAGTTCTTTCTATCAGCTGTTCCTGGTTGATTCACTCAAAAAGACTTCCTGCTTTGTCAAGCTGGGCCTTTTCTTTGGATAAAATTGTACCTCCAGATTCAGTATGGTTTCTTACTTCTTTATTTTTTTCCCAGTTCTGAAATGTTTTTTCATATACTCAGATTTTCAAGTGCTTTTAATCAGAGAAACAACATGGTGCGGAAAAACAAGTCAAAACACTTTCTTTGCTTTATACTGAGTAAGTCTCTATTTTTGGGGGTTTTTAATATGTGATTTTCATGCTTTTGCCTACATTAACTAGAAAACTTTTAAGGACATTCAAGTATGTCAGGAAAGTCATAGCTGCTACCAGAAATAATATCAGTCATTCCTCAGATAAAAGAAGTGCAACGTGAACAAAATCCTGCTAGCAGAACGGCTGCACGGACTTTTATGGGTTGAGGAGCTTTTCAGAAAGATAAAGAATAAGACACTGCGGGGATAAAATATAGCAAATTGTTAGAAAATATATTTTAGTAGCCAGTTGTTCAGGAGTCTATGGAGTGGACACTGTCAATCATTACAGAGTTGAGAGCAGCTGGTAAAAGCCTTTTCAAGGAAAATGTCACCACTGGGAGTGAGTCTTTGCTGCCCTGCAACAAAGTGTGAATCAACCAATCTTTCAAAGTATTCTGGCAAGATTTTGCAAACTTCATAATTACCCTGCACTGTAAAGGGAAAAAGGTGCATTGAAACTATTTCTGTATGCAAGTACAAAGTTTAAGATTGTGCTTTACAGATGCCTGAGTGTTTTCTTTGTACATAACATACGCTCACTCTTGCTACCAGTGACTTCCAAAATAAATGTCAGTATTTTCCAGATATTCTGATAATCTAGGTATTAATATGCCACTAATCAAAATGAACCAGGCAGTTTTATTACCTAAGTCTTAGTGTCCTGTAATTGCAGCAATGTTTCTTACTCATTTGGTATCTTCTAGAATGTACAACACATAGTTTGTCTCTCCTTCTGGATGTGAACTGCAGCGCATTGATTCATGCAAAACAGAATCTCAGGAGGAAAAGCTCTGCCTAAATTAAGGGTATAAAGGGAGGATTTCACACAAATAGTTGTTTTTATTGAGGGCATTCTCTTTCCTTGAATAGCCTATTAATTCTGAAGGCCATTTGGGTTAGGATTCTTAATCTGAATTATGTTGTTATTCATGGCCTCATTTTGTGTCTTTTCATCATCTTCTTTGTGTGACAGCTATTTTAAAGAGGGTTTTTAAGAACGGGATGGATGGCAACAAAAGAATGTGTTTACTTTATCCATCATTGTGGCCTGATTCCACTATATTTACCCCCACTGAGGCATGCATTAGATTTCAAGTGTCCCATTCTTCCCAGTGAAACTAATTGCAGAGCAAAATAGGCCAAATGTGAATGAGGATTCAAAGAATCCAGTTTGTAGCAATTATTGAAGCAATAAATACATTTTGTTTTGGTGACTTCTCCTCTAGTGCATAATGGCTGAATGTGAGTACTGTGTGGACGCAGTAGGCTCTTGAATAAGAAGGGCTGTAGGCCAAAAAAGATGTGACTTGGCAAAAAAAGCTGAGCTTATTGGAGAGGATGAGACCTTATGATACTGGAGTTGAAATTCCTTCATGTGGATAATACAGCCTAATATATTGTCTCTGTTCAGTAACAGGAAACATTTGTAAAATGAAAATATTTGAAATAGTATTTATTGCTTTTCATGAAGGTGTAAATATGGAAAAACTGGGTAAATTGGAAGTTTTCTCCTCTAGAAATTCTTGAGGAGCTTAGTTTTCTTCCCTGTAAGTTTTTAGTCAGAGACAGATAACATCTGTAGTAGACTAACACTGATAATACAGTTATCAGAGGTGAACTTTCTAGCACACCTTTCAGGAAAGAGGAAACTTCAAATATAAGCAGAGTTTAACTAGCTGATTCTCAGATCAGGAGATAAAAAACAATTAGGTCTGTTGGTAGTAGAGGTTGGGTATGTCACTACTGGGGAGGGATGATAAGGCAGAGGAACAGAAAAGGATTGTTCATACCCTCCAGAACTTAAAGGAATTTGTTCAAGTACAAGTAAGCATGAGGTTGGGAAAAAATTTAAACTTATAACTGTATGAGCTATGAAATTTTCAGTAGATTTACAAAATCTTTAGTGTCCAAGTTCATGTCTGGAAATGTTTTACACATTCCTCTTGAGATCATGGCTGGGAGTTCACTGAGAGAGTGGTTGCTCTGTGGAAAATACTCTCATTTGAGTCACTTGGGCTCTGTGTGCTTTAATAATCTCCCAGGAGTTCATTTGAGAGTGTTACTGTCTTGGTGAAGACTTCTGGTGCATAGGGAAATGCAGTTGTCAGACCTTAGGTTCCTGATGTCTCTGTTTGGGAGATATTTATTATGATTATTTTAAAGGTGTGTCAGCAAGTTTGCCAAAATTTATGGTCTGGAATTATTCAGCACATGTCAGATTGTGACATCCTCCTCCCTATACATAAACATGCTCAGACCCATGAAGAGCTTGCAGTCTAAATGGCTGAGGCAGGCAAATCCTGCTCTAGTGTAACTCGGTTTCCTTCTTTCCTCCTGAGTAAAACACAGCCTGTGCAGTGTAAAACCAGGCACAGAAAGAAAAGCTGGCTCTGAGCAGGGCACAGAAAGAAAAGCTGGCTCTGAGCAAGGCAGCAGGTTGGTGTGGAATGCTTTCTGTGCTGTGCAGATGAAAACCAGCCTCTCTGTAATGCAGTAACTACTCAAGGGTGGCACTGCATGATGTGCCCTTGCTGCATCCAGAGCCGTGGCCAGACTGCCTTCAGTGACAGGTGTCCCTGAGCATCCTCCCTGTGCCTGATTTACTGTGTTGCACCCACTCAGCACCTCCTGCAAGGGAGCTCTTTGTCTGGACAGCACTGATGGCTGCTTCTCTTTCAATTAAATGCCTGAGCAAGGAGCTCTTCTAAAGGGAAGTAATCAGCACAAGAGAAAGTCTCAGCCACATCTGATGTAAAATGGATTGTCTCCATCTGGTTGGGACTCTCCCTTGGTATTTAGTGCCTGGCTTCTATTATCTGTGTCTGATTTAGAGGGTAAACACCCCAGGGCAGTGTTTGCACAGTACCACATGCCATGACAGCACTCAATAAATTACGGTAGAAGGTGGTCACACAGGGCTGTTCCCAGCTTCCCATCTCTGAATCCCACTACAGACTGGGGATCTGTAGATCCCCAGACCTCAAGCAGTGCAGGAGAAGGGTGTTTTCTGAGTGGCACTGTTGTACACTTGAACAGATTTCTCCTAGAATGAGTGTTTTTCCGCTAAGGCGCATTAAAATGTATTCCTTTATAATTTAATGAGGGTTTGTTTTGCTAGTTATTCATGCCTTAATAATTCAAATCTTTTCCTGACATTAAGACACCTAGGATTGTTGTAGGCAGTCAGACAAAAAAAAAAAAAAGAAAACAAACCTTAAGCAATTCCTTCATCAGACCCAAATGACTTCAAAATTACTTTTTTCTCCCTCTTGATGTCTTTTTTTCCCTCCACTTGTTACCCCTTTTTTCTTTCATTACATCCCCTTTTCTGTGCTGATTCCCCCACAAACCCAAGCTTATCAGACAGTTTTTCTTCTTGAGTGACACAGAATTTTAGCCACAAATATCCATAATCGCCTCCTTCAATATTTTTAAAATGCTTAGGCATTACTATAACACAAAAGAAACCCCTAATTGGCTAGGTTATGCTCTTAATTTTAGCTTATTCCAGCTCTCCTGCAGAAGCCTGAATTTTACACTTTCTGCATTTTTATTACTCTTCCTCAGGCATAAATAAAATACAAAATGCTGTTGGTTTGAAAGGTAGTGTTTACATTTAAAGGACAGAATGCACAGGGTCAATGAAGACTCTGTCCTATCCAGTTATTTTAACCTTTTATTTCCTACTGGCCCCTTAGGTTTTATGGCATCCTGTGTTGTTTTCTTCCATTTCCCTAACAAGCATAAAATAAATACATCAAGAAAATCTGATTTTTCTCACCACCCTCCCCCCTTCTAGATTGCAAACAACAAAACCAATCTATCTGTGTGGGTTTGTTAAATGCTTGCAAATTATTAGCCATGATGTCTAATAGGTATGCTTCCTGTCTTAAATTCCTTTAAATCACAAGTTAAACTCTCAGCGTTACTGAAATACTCATTCTCTGGCTTTCAGAGAGACTAGGATTGAATGCCTTTCTCCTTACTCTGCAGTTCCCATTAATGTTAACAGGCAGATTTCCTTTTGCTTCCGTTGGAGTCGACTTGATACACATGTGGGATCCTTTGATAACCTCTTAAAAAGACACCCTTCTGCTTTACATGCACTTTAAGGCTTTAATGAGCTCACGGTGCTTCTTTGTGTCTCTGTGGCCAAAATGTTATCTAATACTTGTAAATAATACAAGATAGCTTTTTACTCTGTAAGTGACCTCTATAGCATGTGCTAACCATCTATTTGAATATATCTGCCCACGGGGTGTTTTGCTGGAGTCAGGGGAAACCATTAGGAAAGCAAAGCAGAAGCACCATTCCCTTGCTTTTCCATAGCCTTAAAACAACTGTTTCTATTCAACTACGGGGCCAGACAAAACCTGGGAGAAGGAAAGGTGAAAGAAGGAGGAGCCAGTACCCTTATCTTTGCTTTCCAGTTCATCGATGCAAAGCCATGTAGGAGCAAGTAATTTCTCCTGGGGAGCCTCTGAGCAATTCCTATTGCAATGGAGATTTTTTTATGCCTGCTTCAAAGGCCACTGCAAACACGAAATGCTGAATTGTAATGTCTCTGCCTGTATATTTGGTCCTACTTCTGTTTATAGATACAGCATTTAAACCTTTGAGCCCTTAGCTTACATCATATACTAACAGGTTTTTGGGTAAGTTTTCCATAAAAAGCATTAAATCAGAGCTTTGAATTCCTTTTTCTTGCTATGTTTTAGATGCATAGGAAGTGTTAAACAACTGTTGAAATACAGCCTTATGTGCAGAGCTTTGTGATCCAAAGGTATTCAAAGGAGTGGGCTGCAAGGCTTTCAAGTCCCAGTGTGCCCATGCACATCACACACTTCAGAAAGGCTTTCCCTGTGAACATTAGGAGTTCTGCCATCTGTGGATGCCTTGAGCAGGATGGCTTTAGCAGCAGGTCATGGAGTGGGCTCATCTGCTCACCCTCTGGCTTTGGCCCCCACCCCTGTGCCCCCCCAGGAGCACTTGGAGAGCAGCTCTGCACCCTCAGCTTTGGCCATCAGTCAGCCGCTCTGCATGGCATCACAAAACACAAAGAAAAGGGATAAAAAACCTCCCTCCCCTCCCTGAAGGGCCTGCAAGCATGTACCTGTGGTGGGATCAGGTAGGAGAGGGCATTCATCCTGCCTACACACCTCTGACCCTCCTTTGGCCGATGGCAGTGGTGGTCAGGCTGCAGGATCTGCTCTATGGGTACTCTGCTCTGTGCCATGGCACTGGTGGCTGTTTGCCATCTGCCAGCCCTGGAATTGCTTGGTTAGTGAAATAAACCAGGAGGGTGATGGGCATGACTCAGATCCAGGTTCTGATGGAACAGATGGGAAAGGGGGATACCTGCCATGCACTCCTTTCCATGAATCTCATGGAAACAGCTCCAAACACATGCACGTGCCTTTGGATTGTCAGAGTTCTCAGGCTTTGTTGGATGCCAGCAGGAAGTGTGAAAATCTCAAGTGACTGATCATCTGCATGTGTAATATCAGAAAGCAGAGGAGTGAGCTTCCCTCCAGTCCTCCAAATATAGATTCTGTTCTGTTCCTTCTCACTGCAGCTGGCCGGATAATTTGCATCTATCTTTTTTTTTTTCACTTTCTGTGCTTCTGGGAGTGTCCTTGAAAGACTCGAACCAGCTGAATGCTGAGGTTACAAACTCACAGCCTCGCTCAGATCTTGCTTTCTCTCTCGAACCGGTACAAACCTACTGTGACTATTATTGCATTCAGAACAAAGAAGGTTATTTAAAATGTGCTCACCATTTCTGATATTTACAGCAATCCCAATAAGGACTATGTTTTAATAGTAATCAAATATTGATGTTTTGAGGGTTTTTTGATAGATACTGGCATACTTAGGCACTACATTATGATAAATATTAATTTTGGTTGCATTGCACTTCCCCATCAATGACAAGAAGAGATTAACTAAAACAATATTTTATTTCCTACTTTAATGGTGAGTACATAGCATTAATTATATTATTAATCCAACTAGAAACTCTTGTACAAAGCTATTTCAAGCCATTAGTTGCCCTGTTGTAATTGATGGATTACTGCATTACCATTTAATTTAGTATTGTTTTCAAGGCATTACATTCAGTTTCATTTAAGTTAATTGTATGGCCAAATAAGGAAACAACTTGCCTTGTGAGCATGAGTGATGCAAGCATGGATTCTTCCCGATTTCAGAGGTATAATGGGATGTGATCCATAGAGCAATTCTGTACAAGGACCTCCAGTTAGCATTACCTTGCAATTTATGGAAACAAGAAATGAGGGAATGGACCAGAAGATTGCATGGCATTTGGATTCAACGTTGTGATAGTCTTCTCTGCAAATGGAAATTAACATCAATTATTCAAATCTAGTTATGCTTTCAACCCTCTTAATTGCAAAGTGTTTTCCATTCAGTGATCAAGACCAATTCCTTAAACATAATAGCAATTATAACTGTTGCTGTTCAGAGGAATCCAGAGGAATCCTCTGAATAGCATCCAGAGGAAAATACGCTCTCTTTGGCCCAATTTTCAGCTCTGATATGACCTTTTTATGCTGCTTTTTTACAGAGAGGGGTTGTTAAGGTGGAGCAACTGGGGTATTTTTGCGTAGAACATATCCCAGGGCTGACAAGATGCATGGACTATAATCTTTACTGACCCAGCATAAAAATAGGGAAAACATGGTGGGATTCTCTTGCCAGAATACAACCCCAACAAAATACAGCAAAACGAGACATAAGTATGTAGACCATTTTAATAGAAGCTCTTAGATACCTGAGACACTTTCACAAGGGCTGGGGCAGATCCATGGCAGCAGGAGGCAAGGCTGGAGGTACTACTCAAGGGGATCTAAGATAGCACAGTGAGTGCCCTGAGTTACCCTGATTTTGCCAGGCAACTGGGACAGCTGTTCTGGGCTATGAAAGGCTAAATGGAAATTATATTACTCTTGGAGCTGAAAATTGCTTCATGCAATGACTTGTATAAGGGCATAAGGAAGCTTCTTTCCCCTCAGTGCAATTCCCATTTTTTTATTAGCATAAATTCAGGCCACTCTCGTCCATCTTCTGGCTTTTTTTTTTTTTTTTTTGGCGGCAGAAGTGATGATTCTGTTGCATTGTTTGCATGTTTAGACCATAGGTGTTAGTGCAAGTAAGCAATGCATAGTGTGTGTCTCAAAAGATCTTTACTGAGTGGACAGTAAACAACAAGGCTGAATATAAAACCCCAGCCCTCTGGTTAACCACAGAAAGAACTTGGTCCAAATGTGCCATGTCACCTTCCTAGGTGCCTTCCCAGATTATTTTTCTGTAGCATGAGAGTAGAAAGACCAGGCAGCAGCTGGTGATATGTTTGGCACAGAGGAAGTGTCTTGGCTGATACTCAGGGACAATTCCAGGTCTCTTTCTCCTTTGTCTTTAGTAGACAATTACATGAGACATCAAAAATCAATGACATGTCTGCTGGGAGGGAAGAAAACAAGAATTCTTTTCAACCAAACGTAGCAATGTTCTCTGTATTATGTTCAGAATTCTTTAGAATTCAAATCTAGGGTTATTCTCCTTGCTTACCATTATTTCCTACAAGTATCTAATCTAGAGCTCTCATTCTCTAGGTTTTACCACTTGTGTTTTTTGAGAAACAGATTCTTTTCTTGCTGCCTTTTCCATTTCCTGATGTGATTTTTTTGATTCTTCTGACAACAAAAACAAACAAAATCATTCACTCATGACTAATTAGATTTCAGCCAGTACTAGGTGGCCTGCATTTGGGCAGTGACTCCTGCTTCAGATCTCTCTAGCAGAGAAATTTGGTTTATATATTTGTACCAAACAACAGAACAAATGC
Source organism: Geospiza fortis (assembly GCF_000277835.1). Taxonomy (NCBI): domain Eukaryota; kingdom Metazoa; phylum Chordata; class Aves; order Passeriformes; family Thraupidae; genus Geospiza; species Geospiza fortis. Next base: position 453,960 of record NW_005054539.1, on the reverse strand, counting down.
TTTTTCAACCACCTTCAACTAAATTTTAAGTTCCTAGTAGAAAAATGCATTAGGATGAGTACTCAATGCCAGGGATGGGCTTCAGTCAGAAAAGGTGGGATCCTTACTTTGAAACTCCTTTGTGGTGTGAGTTGGATAGGAGATTTTTACCCTTCTTTACCTTTCTAAAGCAGACTTTTCTTAAATGTATCAGAGGTTGGAACAAGGATCTGTCTTGCCTCCAAAAACAAACTGTGGAGGCTGGCAAAGCTGCCATGGTTGGTATCGCTTTTTCCTTGTGTTCAAAGATGCTCCTTCACTTCCAGCAGATTAGCCTGAGGTCTGTGAAACCTCTCCTGCAATGTAAGCTTCATATGGAGGGATCAGGGAGGATTTCACTTGTGCCCAGAGGATTTATGTTTAGTTTCTTTACAGAGCCATGATTTTCAAGCTTTGAAAGAACTGGAAATGCCACTTGCCAGAAGGAAGTCTGAATACCATGATAACATTTGTGCAGAATCCACTCCTTTCATGAAAAAGTGCTGTCCATGTGTGCTGGAAGCTTTGATTTGTATTACTTTACAGGTGCATATGATGGGCTGTTCTGTTTATTATAATTTGAGCCTAGATGTAGTGATAGAGATAATGAAATTATAATTTATCTCTTATAATTTGCTACAGGGTATATATGTATTTCTGGTGGAGCATATTACTGGTATCTGGACACTGTTCCATGAGAAGTGAGATACAAAAACTGCACTAATCAGACTTTTGTCCCAAAACCCTTTCAGTACAGCATGATCTGCTCATTTTAACAGGTTCTTTTACTTGTTATTACTTTGGAATGAATGTCTCATTCAAGGAAAAAGAAAGATAAAGGAAAAAAACTGAAACACAAAGAAATTACTCTAGTGGCAGCAACACTCAGAAACATTTGCCATGGGCATTGATTGGAGTAGTTGTCATATATTTATGTCATGATATAATGGTACACTGTAGGCTATTCTTATATGCATTCTCATTCCGAGCTCATTTGTCACTTGTCTCTGTAAATTCAACATCTTCCTCATCTGGGGGAGTTTATATATCTGCTTGCAGTTGACTGTAAACAAATTGCAAGTGCTGCTTGGCAGCTGACAGATAGATCCAGCTGGTTAGGTAAGGCTGCCGCAGTCTCAGTGCAAGATGAAAAATTTACACATTTGAGAAATTTCAGGCTGCTGCTGTCTAGTGTAAAATTTTGGATATGACAGCAGATGTCACATTTAGAAAGGGGAAGAATGAGATTCTGTGGGGGACTGAAGTAGCTCGTTTCATTCTTATGAAGAAGAAGTGTAGACACTTGCTGCTGTAATTGGTTGCTTTATGCTCACCGTGTGAAGTGAGCCCATATGAGGGGACTGTGCTGCTCCTCTTTGCTAAGGCACGGGCTGATTTCTGATTTCCAGTGTGTCACAGCCCCTGAGCCTTTACAAGGCAAGGCTTCCATCAGGAGTAGCTGGATCAGGCTGCTCAACCCCTCCCAGCTTCAGCAAGTCTGCAAAGATATCCTGCATAGAGCTCCCTGCAGCCCCGAGGCCTCAGCCTATCTCTGCCCTGGATGATGGAAAACTTTAATAACACGTACAAAATTAATTTGGACCTTCTCCTAACAGAAGTCTTTGAAGTCAGTGGGAAGCACTGAGGGGTTTTGGCATGGCAGTCTTTATTTCTGTGTATTCAGCTACTGCGCTGGCTGACTTCAGTGGGTGTGAGTCACGGTTGTTTCCGTGAGCGCCTCTGTTAATATGCAAAAGCCATATGTATTTGTTTCTCCTCGTTGAGCAGCCTCTCACCTCTCAGTTGTGGTGAAAGGTGCCATACAAAAAGAATAAATTGGTAGTAGCTCTTTGTGCCTTGCTAAGATAAGCCCCCAGCCATATGGCTCGGTGCTGGGCATGGAGAAAGCAGCTGAGAGCCGTGAGGTTCGCTGAGTTTGTTTGGTTGATTTGTTTTTATTAGGCAATTCTCTTAATTATTTCTTTCTTTTTTTTCTTGTGGCCACTTAGAGATGAGACCTTGTGGTTCTATATGTAATTGTGTTAGCCTTTATTCAGGAGAAACCATATGGTGGCCTATAAGAGCACAGGAAAGGCTCCTGGGGCTGTCAGGGGCAGACACAGCGTGCCTTGTGCTGTCTAATGACATTCACAGGTTTGCTGAATTCACTTTCCTTGTGCTGCCTATCGCTTCTATTAGAAATTTGCTTTAAAACTTCACTCTCCTGGAATTCTCCTCATTTTCAGAGCATGCTTATTCCTGACAGCGCTTTCCTCCTCTTTGTTCATGTGCCAAAGACTACCCTGTCTTTTAGTGTAAATAGCTTTTCTTTTGAATGTTTATCCTTCTCTGCCCCTACATACCACACATTTGCAATATATGCATATCTGCTTACATGAACAGTAATTGTGTTCTCTAAACAGAACAAAGGAAGATCTTTTAGTCTTCCTATAAACCTAGAAATCCTTTTTTCTGTTCCAGCATGAGTCTGTCTTCCTTTAATGTACATGACTGGAACTATGCAAAGTATCACTACAATATTATACATAAATTTGCTGTCAAAACCTTATACAATAGGCTTAATATTGCATTTCCCTATGGAAATAGTTGGTTTACATTGTTACACAATCCTGTTAGCCTTTTTAAAATAAGAAATACACCGATGGCTTATGGTCATTCTACTTATGCACTTAATCAATTCATCTAGTTTATGTAACTAATATTATACCCATATTTTCTCCTCAGTCATTTAGAAACACTGATTCTGCACAGTAAGTTACAAAAAAATGCAGATGAACAATAGAAAAATAAGTAATCCAGCACACAGTATATAGAGTTGGAGACTCTAGCACCTGGCCCCAGCAATTTTTTCCCCCCAAAGACAAAGCATGCAGAAGATGTCTCTTCCAGCTGCTTTATTTGAAAATAAAAATTGTAATTCAGGTTTAACAGGTTTGCCATTTTGAATGCTATTGTATAGTTGACAGGAACCAACCTAATTCATACTTCATTAGTTGGGAAAAGAGTTAATGACTGCATTGTGTATAATTTTGAAATATTGTGCAGGTCAAAACAAAGGGCATTTTCATCAGTGATCACTCTGTGTCAGCATTTCAGTGTAAATATTCAGAAATACTTGTGCTACAGATGAAAAAATATTAGAGATTTACTCATAAATGATGTTATTGTTGCAGAATCCATCTATTCTTGCTAATATCATCTGTTCAATTCAATAATGTGTGTAATTGTCGTTTTTGTAAGAATTACTTACGTCTTGAATTCATTTTCCATCTTAACCTTTACCAAATATTATTCATAAACTCGAAGGTATACAGCTCTTTGGTGCAATAGTCACACCAATCTCTATTAATTTTGTCCTCTTTGCTGATAGCAAATCTGTTAAAATAGAGTTTCATTACAATTTTGAATTACCATACATATGCTTTGAACAGATCCTTTATAACCTTCTCCATTTGCATATCATTCAGCATTGCGTTCTTAGCATGAAAAAACCCACATAGACAAAAAATCCCCTGTAATGTCCTCAATCCCTTGGTTTTATTCTCTTCTTGTAGGTTTGCAACCTCTACAAGCAGCTTTGTTTAATGTGCTGACCATTTCTCATGGTGAGAAAGTGCATATCTGCGTGCATACATCCAGATAAAGAAGGGCAGCTACCCAAAGGTACAGACTGGCTATGGATAAATTATTTATTATGAGGTACGATGATCTTATAATTCATGAGTGACAGAGCAAAACAGAATGACGAGCTGGTATGAAAGCTCATCAATAACTTGAAGTAATAAATAATGTATTTGTCTTCTGCCAATTGAATATATTTTTTATGCTCTATTAGTAGTTTTCCATATGTTTAATAATTATTTTGAAATGAGATAGTGAATTGCATCACCCAGATTCGAAGAAGCGTTTCTATAAAATCTCATTTTATTCAGTGGCACACTTTTGTTTTTTGTTTAAATTATACAGACACATACTAGGGATATGCAACTAGTCTCAATGAATAATTTATTTGAATTTAACCTCCTTTTCTACTGCTGGAATATTCAAACAATAGGCCACAACTTATTCGGATTCATATGTTATTAAAATTTTATTTGACAGATGTCTTTTTGAGTTTTTATTTTATGTCTTGACAGTGACTACTTGAAAATGCAGCTATGTATTATATGAAATAAATGGGATGCTTTTTATCTGATCCTTGATTAGCTGCAATTGGCCTCATGAATCCCACGGTACTTTGTGCCCTGTCTGCATGAGAATACAAGCAATTCTTATGTGAGCATTTTATGTACAGGCATAAAAGTCTGTTTCTGCCAATTAAGTGTAAAACTTTGAAGCTGCTTCCAAAGAATATATTGGTCAACTGTGAAAAGCTGCTGCAGATACAGATTGAAAGAACTTTCTCTAAAATTTCGAAGATATTTTCCTTTCCGGTTTTAAGGAGGATTAATGTTTTGCATAATTTTCCCTACTCTGTATGTTGTGATCTGCCTTTTCCTCATGTTCACAGATGATGATCTTCCAGTACCTGCTGCTTTCACTGGGAAGGTGAAACTAAAGGTCACAGGTGAACCACAAAAAACAATTAGTTGCTGCAGTGCTTCATCTGTTCTTGTTCTTCATGTGCTTTCTAGAAAGACAGATAATTAAATTAACATATACAAGTTATATATTCCATGGATCCTTATTGGACAGAAAGTACTGATGCCCTTCTACCTAATTCCAGACACTTAACTGAGAATTTTGCACGAGCCTCCAGAGGTAAGCCTCAGTCTCAGAATGTTTATTTCATGATAACCACCAGTTTTGGTTTACTTTTCAATCATGGCAGTGATAAGAATCACACAGGAACAATTTGGATCACAAATACTCTGGGTTACTCTTTAGATCTCCTTGTTTTCTCTCATTGCTTATTGCAGGCAAAGACCAGGAAACCAAATCCAGGACTTCTCTAACTGAAGTGTAGAGGACCCAGTAAATCAGGCATTTCTAGACAATGCTCTTTTTTCATCCCAAAGCAGCACACCTCAAGGGGAAATTTCTACATTGCTGATATCTGAATTTGGGTTCAGTGAACAAATGCAGCGAGGTAATCTACATCAGATGATTTCTTCTAATGCAGAGTATGTGAGTGTGGATAGTAACAATAAGGACCCAATTCTGCCTGGAGAAGCAAAATTAATGTTGCC